>NC_066554.1:8958615-9031115 GCF_024679095.1 Eriocheir sinensis
AAGCACTATCACAAACAACAACAACAACAACAACAACAACAACAACAACAACAACAACAACAACAGTACATAAAAAAAACTACAAAAACGTACTCTATGGAAAATTTTATATATCGAAAAGAGAGAGAGAGAGAGAGAGAGAGAGAGAGAGAGAGAGAGAGAGAGAGAGATTATCCACGTTATTGAAAATTTATCCGGCTTAATCACATTATATCCTAATTGCCTTTACGTAACGCAGAAAAAATGCATCTGTCCGACACACACACACACACACACACACACACACACACACACACACACAGAAGAAACAATACGTCTGTTTGTATCGGAAATTGATCTGAAGAAAATTTTAAGAAAGGAACGAGCAGGAGGAGGAGGAGGAGGAGGAGGAGGAGGAAGAAGAGGAGGAGAAAGAGAAGCAGGGGGAGAAAGAGAAAGAGGTCGTAGAGGAAAAGAAGCAAAACAATGAAAAGAATCGATGATGTAACCGTGTGTGACTCACTCTAAATAATCTCTCTCTCTCTCTCTCTCTCTCTCTCAATGTGTGATTAATGTATGTGTGTGCGTGTGTGTGTGTGGGTGGGGGGGGAGGGGTGCGTGTGCTTGTGCGTGTGCGTAAGTGCGTATATGTGTTACCAATTACGTTTCCCACCCCGTTGAGGTCATAAAATCATCGCGTTGCCTCCAATTTCCCATCAAAACAACATAACACAAGCGTCGCCTCTAAACAGGTTTGCAAACACGCGTCGGGTCGTCACAACACAGCGAGCACACGGCCGAGACACACAAAGCCGCGTATAACAACGAAACTCCAGGTAAACACGCCGCCAGCCAAAAGAGTAATTAGCGTTTTTTAAGATTTTCCAGGTAACTTTTTATCTGGAGTAATCTAATGCAGCTTTTCAGCATCAACAGGTTTAGTGTGTGTGTGTGTGTGTGTGTGTGTGTGTGTGTGTGTTCGGTACCATACGCTTTGCCAGATTTGCTTGGTACGAGAATGATCTTTTAAAGTGCGTGAAAAGGACGAGGGAATACGTTGAAAAAGGTGGTAAAAAGGAAGGGAGGAATGAACAGGTGGATTGTAATGGAGGAAAAGATATAAAAATGAAGATCAGTAACAATAGTAATGGATATAATATTGTATTGTAAATGTTACCCTGATTAACGTGTGATTAGTTACCAGAGAAATTAAGGTATTCATGTTTTATATAATTACTCAATGCAAGCACTGAGTAACGCGTCTCGGATATAAAGGAAAGGATATAAAAATGAAGGTCAGTAACATTGGTAATGGATATAATATTGTATTGTAAATGTTACCCTGATTAACGTGTGAATAGTTACCAGAGAAATTAAGGAATTCATCTTTTATGTAATTACTCAATGCGAGCACTGAGTAATGCGTCTTGCAAACCGCCGTCTGCTCGTGTATGCTTCGTGCTTTACCAGAGGAGAGATTAAATAAGGATTAATCAAAGTTAATTAATCTGCCAGAATTTCAATTAAGAGGAGCTCCCGCGGCTGCCAAGTTAAGTCGTTAAGATTAACCAGGCAACTTACTCCTGAACTTGAAGAAGTTAACGACAGAGGAAATGGATTGCTCGCTAACTGACGAAACAATATCCGCGCGGGAGCTGGAAAGGCATCGTTGTGAGGAGCGTTAATCACGTTAATAACCTTGCGACTGAGATTTAAGCGAGACATGAATATGATGAAGGTAACTAATGAGAAGTCCCGCCGAAAGAAAAAGAAAAAAGGCTGCAAAAGAGAAAGAACGAAAGCGGAAACATGACCTTGAAGTCGTTTTTATGCTTTGAGCAGCTAAGGATTAAACTGTAATAACTGTACTGACTTCCTTCTAATAATAAAGTTTCATTTTTAGTTAACTACATATGGCAGTTGCTAATTTTATGCAAGAACAATTTTATGGCTGCACCAAAAACATTACTATACAAGAACTGGACAAAGGGAAACCAAAGACTATGACAACAAACCGCTAAATTAGGAATGCAGCAACAACAACTACAACAACAACAACAAGAACTAAAACAACATCAAGAAGTAGAAGAAGAAGAAGAAGAAGAAGAAGAAGATGAAAATGAAGAAGAGAAAGAAGAAGAAGAGTGCGACTAAAATCTTTAAAATAAACTCTACGGTCATATCTACCCGTTTTTAACTATCCACGACGCTGCAATTTTTCTATCACGGCACTATGACTTATACTATTAAAAATACTGGCAGTTGAACGAACACTAGTGCTTTTTTCTACTGCTACTACTAGTGCTTCTACTAAACAACAACAAGAACAACAACAACCACCAAAGAGGGGAGAGCAGGCACCCTAAAACCCAAACGAAAAGGTGCGAACTCCAATCACAGTTGCCGAAGTATCCATCTGGCAACGGGCGAGGCGGACTGACAGGTTCCTCTTGCATTATATACGAACAGTCAATATGCAGATGTCACGTTCCTTGCTGTCATTCACTTTACTGTTTCTGCGAATATTCCTCGGTGCCTTATTGCTGTTTACCCATAATGCTTTACCGATAATGGATATGTCTGATGTTTTACCAAGCGTGAATTTTAATTTATTGTGTAAAGGCCATGGAATACTTATTGAATGTATGTATTTTGAAAGCGAACGTGATGAGTATTTGACAGCAGCTGTAGAAGAAGAAGAAGAAGAAGAAGAAGAAGAAGAAGAAGAAGAAGAAGAAGAAAAATAAGAAGAAAAAATAAGATGATGATGATGAAGAAGAAGAAGAAGAACGAAAAGAAAAAAAAGAAGATGAAGAATAAGAAGAGCAACAACAACAACAACAACAACAACAACAACAAAAGAGGGGAGAGCAGGCACCCTAAAACCCAAACGAAAAGGTGCAAACTGGCATGATTATAGAAGAGAATGAGGAATAGGTAAATTTTTAAGGGTACTTCTCCTCACCCTGACGGCCCACTAAGTAAGATGAAAAAATTGTTGCAGGACAGGAATTCCTTTTTGACGAAACAATACCGACATGAATAGTACGAAAGGCGTCATCAGAGCGAGAGATGATCAAAGCGAACCTCACGATCAAGTATTTCGCGTGATATGATATTCAATTCATAAACAACTTTTCAATTAATGCTCATATGAAACGAATAGTGCTGAGGATGATGGAATTGCTGTATGATGATGAACCACGGTAGAAAATAAAATTCCGGTATATTGCACTTTTACACATTTCATCGTCTCCATATTCGGCTACCAGTATGAGGGGGCGCACACACAGGCGTATATTCGCTAGTATGATCTCAATACAAATTAAAGCGAATTCCACCATTAAAAAAGAAGAAAAATAAACCGAAACCAGTAAGACTTAATTTTGATGGAGCCAAGACACCACTGTATCAGAGAGTGCTCATCATACCTAAAGATACACACATAGGAAGGATACACACATAATAATACGCGCATTGGAAAGATACACACAAACATACACACGCAAGAGAGAAACACGCAAAAAATATACACACAAAAATATACCTACAAAACAATACACGCACAAAAACAACTACACACATACAAACAAAACATACTCACACATAGGAAGGATAAACATTGAAATACACACCAAAGAAAGAATAGGGAAAATAAAAGACGCACAGACAAAAAAAAAAAAAAAAAAAAAAAATAGATCGATGTTTTTTTTTTTTTTTTTTACTTTTAACGTTTGGCCTATTGCTTTGGGGCTCGGTGGTCGGCCTCATCCCGTCGTGGCGCAGGCAAGTGTTAGATGAATCAGGGAGTGGAAAAGACTAAACAGGAGCGAAAACAGCGACACACACGCAAAAAACAATGAAGGAACGTGTTTTGATCGATGAGGAGAGAAAAAATACGGTAAAAGATGAAGGATGAACGCTGAAACAACATGATTCAAGAGATAAGATGAAAGAGGCCAGGGGAGAGGGTGCAATACGGAGAATAATAGACGGAATAAATGGGAAATAAGGAAATGAGAGACACAAAAAAAACCCATGTAGGAACGTGTTTTGATCGACGAGGAGAGAAAAAATACGGTAAAAGATGAAGGATGAACGATGAAACAACATGATTCAAGAGATAAGATGAAAGAGGCCAGGGGAGAGGGTGCAATACGTGGAATAATAGACGGAATAAATGGGAAATAAAAAAATGAGAGATAGAAACGAAAGGGGAGAGTGATAATCCAAAGAGAGAGAAACATAAGTAAATGAGAATAATGAAACAACTTCCTGTGTAGTGATAGAAGCCAAGAGATTAGGATACGAAGAGAAGGAAGAAGTGAAGGGATAGGACAGAAAAAAGAAGACTAAAACGCTAAGGAGAGGAACATGATTGATGGGAAACTAATGGCAAGAGAAGCGAGAAACAAGATACGCGGAAACATGGAAACCGTAAACGAGGAGAAGCAAGCAAACGAGGAAACATGCGATAAAACAAGGAAACACACGCACAAAAAAAAACTAAAAAGATAAAAAAAGAGAAGAAAAGAAGAGAATATGGAAATTAGGAAAGAATAATCGAAGAGAGGAAAAGAAAGAGAAAACTAGTGAAAGGAATTTGAATAGAAGGGAAAGAGAGATAAAAAAAAATTAGGTGCAAAAACGAAGGGAATAGAAAAGTAAAAAAAAAAAAAAATCAGGGAAGCAAAGATGAAAGAGAAACACCGCAAAAAAAATGAAACAGATTAAATGAAAGAAATAACAACAGATTCTACCATAACAAGAGAACAAAAGAGAGAGAAAAAAGAGAGAGACAGAGGAGAGAAGAGAATAAAAAAAAAGGTTTGCATGAAAGTTTGGGGCCCGCTTCGTCACTTGTTTTTGAGGTGAGGAGAGAGAGAGAAGAGAAGGAGGAGAGAGGGAGGGAGGAAAACTATGCGAGGGAGAAAGAAAATGGGAAGGGAGGTGGGAGAACGAGGTGAGGGAGAGAGAAAGAGAGGGAGAAAGACAGGGAAAGAGAGAAGAGAGAGGGGAAGAGACAGAGAGAGAAGAGGAAGAGGAAGAGGAAGAGAGAGAGGGTGAAGAGGAGAATTGTAGTGCTGGAACGGTAGTTTGTATCGAGGGAGAGAAGGGGAGGAGAGGGAGAAGTGGGAATTGAACAAGGAGAGGACAAAGAAACAGGAAGAGAGAGAAAGGAATTTGAATATAATGGAAAGAGAGATGAAAAAAGAGAAGGGAATGGGAATGTGTAAAGATGAGAATATGGAATCTAGGAGAAAAGAAACGTAGGAGAAAATGGATGAAGAGAGAGAAAAAGAAAGAGAAAACAAAGGAAAGGAATTTGAATAGAAGGGAGAGAGAGAAAAAAAAGGTTGAAAAGAAATGGCAATAGGAAAGTATACAAAAAAGAAAAGGGAAACTGGGAGAAAATAAAAGATGGGAGGGAAAAGAAGTGGAAATGAAAGAGGATTGGGCATAGAAGGGAGAAAAATAGATAAGAAGGAAGAGTTGAAAAAAAGGGAAGGGAAATGGAATGTATATATTGAAAAAAAGAAAAGGAAAAATAGGAAAGATTAACCGGAAGGAGAGAAAAAAAATAAAGAGGAGATGAGAGAAAGGAATTTGAATAGAAGAGATATAGAATAAAAAAAGGAAGTGGTATAAGAGAAGGGAATATGGAAAGTATACAAAAATAAAGAAAAGGGAAATTAGGAAAAAGTAAACAGAGGGAGAGGAAGTAGAAAAGAAAGAAAGGATTGAAGGTGGAGAGAGAAAAATGGTGGGAAAAAAGGAATGGAAAAAAAAGAAGAAAAAATTAGGAATGAATAATCGAATGGAGGAAACGAGAGAAAGGAATTTTAATAGAAGGGAAAGAGAAAGAGAGAAAAAAAAGATGAAATAAGGAGAAGGGAATGAGAATGTATATATAAAAAAGAAAAAGGGAAATTAGGAGAAAGAAAAAGAAAGTGACAAAGAGAGAAAGGAATTTGAATAGAAAGGAGAGAGAAAAAAAAGAGGTGAAATAAGGAGGAGGGAATGAGAATATATATAAAAAAAAGAAAAAGGGAAATTAGGAGAAAGCAATCGAAGTGAAAAACAAAAAAGAAAGAGACAAAGAGAGAAAGGAATTTGAATAGAAGGGAGAGTGAGATAAAAGAGGCGAAATTAAGAGAAGGGAATGTGTGTAAAGAAGAGAACATGAAAATTAGGTAAGAATAAACGAAGGGAGAGAAAAACACGAAAGAAGAAATGGAAGAAAGGAATTTGAATAGAAGGGAGAGAGAGATACAAAAAGGAGATGAAGAAAAAGAGAAGGGAATGGAAGTGTATAAAGAAGAGGAAAGAGCAATTAAGAAAAAGAATAAACGAAGGGAGAAAAAGAGAAAAGAAGAAATGAGAGAGAGAGAGAGAGAGAGAGAGAGAGGAATTCGAACAGAAGGGGAAGCAAGATAAAGAAAAAGATGGGAAGAGGGAAGGGAACTCGAATGTAGTAAAAATGGAAAGAGAAATAAAGAAGAAATAATGGAATAAAGAATAGCCGTTGTGAAGAATGAAGAGTGGAAAATAATGGATGAAGAATGAAGGGGCGGCGATAATGAGTTAGTTGGACGTATTATGTTACGCGTTAATGAGGAAAAGAATCAAAGAAAGTAATGAATAAATAAGGTGTTGTTCACGGGCGAATTTTACAGCAAATTGATAAAGGAGTTGGGTTTAATTAAGTCCGTGTATTATTTTTTTTTTAATTATGCCATTATTATCTATATTTTTCCTTTTCTCTCTCCTCTCCTTTTTTCTCTTTTTTCTCTTTCTCTTTCTTCTTTATTTATTCTTCTCTGCTTTTTCCTGCTTGTTCTTGTTCTCCTTCTTTCTGTTCTTGCTCTTTTGCATGTTCTTTTCACTCCTACACTATTTCATTCCTACTAATATTACTTTGAGAGAGAGAGAGAGAGAGCGCCCTTGAATTCATTGCATTTCAGATATTTCAGTCTCCCCTCAGATGAGAGTTTGATGACGCTTCCCACTCTCCCTCGAAACCTGATTCCCTTCCCTCCTTCCACACGTCCATCTCTCCCTCCCTCCCTCCCTCCCGCCTCCACACGCCCATCTCTCCCTCTCTCCTTCCACTCCTCCCTCACTCTCATCTATGCTGCCTCTCGTATCCTTTCTCATTCCGTCCTGCCCATAACATCGCAACCATTCTCCTTCTCTTCTTCCACTCCTTCCTTCTCTCTCCTCTCCTCCCGACTTCTTTCCTCCCTCCCCGTTTACTTCCCTCCCTTTATGGTGCCTTGTCCTTCACACTATTGTTTTTACTCCCCCATCCTCGACTGCTGTCTATTCTGTATCTTTTTTCTCTTACTTTACATCCTTTTTCTATATAACTTTCATCTTCCTTTCTTTTGTCGTCCGGTGTGTTTTCTTTCCACATGTGACCCGACCTTGCCAGGGAAAGGTCTTCTTACAGTCAGGTCCTGCCCTCTCGGGTCAACCCTGATGAACACTTTCGCTCACCATTTCGTGTTTCTTTTGTGCTTTGCTGCGTAAATTGCGCCATTAAACGCGTTGTAGCCGGTGATTAACGCCGTTTTACTGGTTTTCATCCCAGGTTGATTGGATCACGAAAATGACAATCCTTTTTTTTAGTTTGCTTTAGTATTTTTTCTACAGAAAAAAAAAATCTAAGCGCTGCTCGTGCAAATGAGAGACAGCTGCAGTAACACAAAAAAAGATGATCAAAATTGGTTGAAGAGGTCTCTTGATACTCCCTCATGAAAGTGTTCAAGTCTTAGGCAGGAGGAAAGATTGACAAAAGAAGGTGGTTCCAAAGTTTACCAGCGGAAGGAATGAAAGAAGGACGATGCTGGTTAACTCTTGCATAAGGCACATGATCAGCAGAGGGATGAGCAGGAGTAGAAAATCGTGTGCAGAGGAGCCGCGGGAGGAAGGGAGACATACATTTAGAAAGTTCACAAAAGAAGGCAGCATGAAAATATACATTGAAGATAAAAAGAGAGGCAAACTGCGGCCCAATTTAGATTTAAAGGACTGTCAGTAAGAGGAAGGGAGTTTATGAGACGATAAGCCTTTGACTTTACTTTGTCAAAAAGGCTTGTGTGTGTGTGGATCCCCCCACCCATTATATGCATCCTTCATATGGGGGTAGAGAAGGCCTTTGTATACTTATAACAACTCTCTCTCTCTCTGACAATATATACTTTTTTCTTCTTTTCCCGGAAGCTTTTAACCGTACCGGCATAGTCTTTTAGGGGAATTTGAAAAGATAGTATACTCTCATAGTTGTCCTCTCTCTATCAATATTTTGCTCCTTTATGTTTTTTTTCCATTTTTTTATTCTTGATTTTCCAGTCTGTTCATGAGATTGTTTTCCAGTTTTCTTTTGATTTGTCTTTTTGCCAACCTTTTGTCATATTAGTTTACACATTATAGTAGTTGTCTATTTCTTTATCCTCATATTTTTTTTTCGTTTGTCACAAATTTGAGGAAATACCTACGATGCATACTGTGGAACATTTTGTATTGTTTTATTTTTTTCGCTATTTGTCACATTTTTTTTCTTTTTTACATTAAAGAATTCCGTTCAAGGATGTATTTTAGAGATAAAAACCCCGCTATACCCTAACGGTACTCCTCCAAAAGAGCACAGCAGGACATACAACCAGAGAGTGTCAGACTCGGTCGGTCAGGTGTCTTTCTAGGTCCTCTAGAATGTGTTCGAGCCGTAGGAAGGAAGAAATGCAAATGGTTAACTTGTGAATAGAATGGCTGAATGAACACACCGGTTAAATCTTACATTGTTAATTGGACAGCACAGAGATGAGTCTTGTGTGGGAGGGGAGGAAGCACGCAGGAAGATTGTCAGCAAGAAGAGGGGAGCTGATGAGACGAAGGACTGCTCTATTCAAAAGAACTGTTTGGCTGGAACTCTCCCTCACATGAGATGGATATCCACTCCGTATGTGGGCGAGGAATGTCCTGTAGATAATTAGCATTTTGGAGTGGGCAAAGAAATGGTGGTAAGAATACAGAAAGCCCATGTAGCGCTGAGAGAGAGAGAGAGAGAGAGAGAGAGAGAGAGAGAGAGAGAGAGAGAGAGAGAGAGAGAGAATCATAATTAGCATAAAACGAAATATGAAGTTTGCGGTCCGGATTTATTTAAAGAACGGCTAGATATGTTTGACGTAGAAAGGTCAGCTGTGTGTAATTCGGGAATAAGGGATTGTTTTCAGAAGATTGTGTCCAGTTGACTGACTGGTGGAGAAATTTACTTTTTTAAGCCTTAGGAGAACAGTCATTCCTGTCCCATGAGAAATATGTGCTTTAACAAAACGTTTTATTTTGTTAAGTTTATACTTCTTGCATTGTGCCCTCCACGTTTCAACGAGCATTTTTACTTCCTCGTCTTCAGTATTTCCGTGTTTCTTGACTCCTTTTTACGTGGTCATTGAACCATACACTTTTTCTCAAACTTTCTCGCGCCATATTCTTTTACGACGGTCATATTGTCTTGCTTTACTGTCCAATACACATTTTATCTCTGTGTTAAAGTCAAGAAACGAGAGACGAGTTTATTTTACATATCTAACATTTCTCTGTGTTCAGTTTTTACTCTCTCTCTCTCTCTCTCTCTCTCTCTCTCTCTCTCTCTCTCTCTCTCTCTTTTGTTCTGTCAGTTTTACCCTTGAAAGTACGTGAGGAAAGCGCTTTCACACACACACACACACACACACAGCTCTCAGTACCGTTAAGAGGCTTGGGGACGGGTTGTGAGAGTGACAATTAAACTAAAACCGGGTTGCAGAGAGTTTTTTTTTTTTTAAATGTAGGAAGGCAGCGATTTAATACGTTTGTTGCTCATTTGTTCTTTCTTTTTATCTTCCAGGCGGACGGAGCGGAAGAGCAAGCGCCAGAAGGTATGTGTAGAGGCTTTCTTTGTGTCTGTCAAAGAAAATTTGAATAAAGATAGAAAACCAAATGAGGATCGCATGATGGGTAGGCCTATAGACGGGTTTACGGAAGGGGAGGAAAAAGGGGAGTGTTGTTTTCCCCATGACCGCTGCGCCCCAGTCAATTAATGAAGCAATCGAAAAGGAGATAGGAGATAAGTAGCTGGTTAGGGAATACATGAAGTAGGAAATAAGTAGCTGGTTAGGGAATACATTAAGTAGGAAATAAGTAGCTGGTTAGGGAATACATTAAGTAGGAAATAAGTAACTGGTTAGAGAATAAATTAAGTATTGTTGGCAGAGTCGTGATTAAGGCGAGAAGGAAGGAGAGAAAGAAGAAAATTTGAAGAAAGGAAGGTAGAAATTAAAGAAGGAAGAAAATTTATGGATGAAAGAAGAAGGGAGAAAGAAAACACAGAGGAAAGGAAAAAGAGGAGAAGGAAAAAAGAAGAGAGAAGTGGAAAAAAGTGAATGAAGAGAATAGAAGAAAGGGATTTTAAAATGAAAGGAAAATAAGAAGGAAGCAAGGAAGGAATGCAAGAATGAATGAATGGAGGAAGGAAAGTGTGAATAAATGAATGGATAATGGAATGAACACACACACACACACACACACACACACACACACACACACACACACACACACACACACACACACACACACACACACACACACACACACACACACACACACACACACACACGATGGTGGAGAGAGAAAAGTATAATTAATGTGATTAAGCGATGATAACATAATTAAATTAAACCTGACTCTCTCTCTCTCTCTCTCTCTCTCTCTCTCTCTCTCTCTCTCTCATTTTATACCATTCCGAAAAAAAGAGAAAAAAAACGTTATATGATTTACGTTAACCGCGGCAGGAATGTCAGCCGCGGTAGTGAAGGGAGCAGCGGCGTCAGGGGCGGCGTGCTGGGCAGGGTATGTTTAGCGACGCTCTTCCCTGATTAAAAACGGGTGGGAGTAAGATGAGGGACACGCTTTTTTCGGTCGTGTGGAATTACAATTACGGGAAGACTAGTAGTTCATCACACCGCCGCCGCCGCCCACGAGTATGTTTCCATTAGCGAGAACCACGACGTATTAAATAATGTAGAGTCACGCACCTCGCCTCGCCTCGCCTCGCCGTCTCTTCCTTCCTTCTCTCTTTCGGCTTTTTATCAGCGCCGGCGCCTTACATGACCGGCTTCATTGTTTGCTGCTTTCAGAGACCAGCGCGCGCTTTCACAATTGATGTTTTTTCATGTTTTAAGCGCGACATTTTTTCACTGTAAAAGCATTATTATTTTCCTAATATAATAATAAGCTTCTTAGTTTGTTGTTTACAGAATGTTTACTGTATACCTTTATAAATCTATATATTTATATGTATATTTATCTATATGTATATTTCATTTAATATAAATATCTGTATATACATATCATAATGGCTTTTTCGATCCTTTTGAGCAGGTTTCTACTTTTCCAGTTTGTCTTAAAAAATGCTAAATATATAAGTGAACAGCTTATTATGTCGCGGCTGGGTAATTACATATCTATAATTGCTTCCTTTGCCTTACGGTCCGCCAAACCACTGGTGATACCGAGGGAGTGGGAGGCGTGTGGCGCTGTGGAGGGTGTGTGTGCTGTGGAGGGTGTGTGTGCTGTGGAGGGTGTGTGTGCTGTGAAGGGTGTGTGTGCTGTGAAGGGTGTGTGTACTGTGGAGGGTGTGTGTACTGTGGAGGGTGTGTGTGCTGTGAAGGGTGTGTGTGCTGTGGAGGGTGTGTGTGCTGTGAAGGGTGTGTGTGCTGTGAAGGGTGTGTGTGCTGTGAAGGGTGTGTGTGCTGTGGAGGGTGTGTGTGCTGTGGAGGGTGTGTGTGCTGTGGAGGGTGTGTGTGCTGTGAAGGGTGTGTGTGCTGTGGAGGGTGTGTGTGCTGTGAAGGCTGTGTGTGCTGTGAAGGGTGTGTGTGCTGTGGAGGGTGTGTGTGCTGTGAAGGGTGTGTGCTATGGAGGTGTGTGTGCTGTGAAGGGTGTGTGTGCTGTGAAGGGTGTGTGTGCTGTGGAGGGTGTGTGTGCTGTGGAGGGTGTGTGTGCTGTGGAGGGTGTGCTGTGAAGGTGTGTGTGCTGTGGAGGTGTGTGTGCTGGTGTGTGTGCTGGAGGGTGTGTGTGCTGTGAAGGGTGTGTGTGCTGTGAAGGTGTGTGTGCTGTGGAGGGTGTGTGTGCTGTGAAGGTGTGTGCTGTGGAGGGTGTGTGTGCTGTGAAGGTTGTGTGTGCTGTGGAGGGTGTGTGTGCTGTGAAGGGTGTGTGTGCTGTGGAGGGTGTGTGTGCTGTGGAGGGTGTGTGTGCTGTGGAGGGTGTGTGTGCTGTGGAGGGTGTGTGTGCTGTGAAGGGTGTGTGTGCTATGGAGGGTGTGTGTGCTGTGAAGGGTGTGTGTGCTGTGAAGGGTGTGTGTGCTGTGAAGGGTGTGTGTGCTTTGGCGTGTGTGTGTGCTGTGGAGGGTGTGTGTGCTGTGAAGGGTGTGTGTGCTGTGCAGGGTGTTTGTGCTGTGAAGGGTGTGTGTGCTATGGAGGGTGTGTGTGCTGTGAAGGGTGTGTGTGCTGTGAAGGGTGTGTGTGCTGTGGAGGGTGTGTGTGCTGTGGAGGGTGTGTGTGCTGTGAAGGGTGTGTGTGCTGTGAAGGGTGTGTGTGCTGTGGAGGGTGTGTGTGCTGTGGAGGGTGTGTGCTGTGGAGGGTGTGTGTGCTGTGAAGGGTGTGTGTGCTGTGGAGGGTGTGTGTGCTGTGTAGGGTGTGTGTGCTTTGGAGGGTGTGTGTGCTGTGGAGGGTGTGTGTGCTGTGAAGGGTGTGTGTGCTGTGGAGGGTGTGTGTGCTGTGAAGGGTGTGTGTGCTGTGGAGGGTGTGTGTGCTGTGAAGGGTGTGTACTGTGGAGGGTGTGTGTGCTGTGTAGGGTGTGTGTGCTGTGAAGGGTGTGTGTGCTGTGGAGGGTGTGTGTTCTGTGGAGGGTGTGTGTGCTGTGGAGGGTGTGTGTGCTGTGGAGGGTGTGTGTGCTGTGGAGGGTGTGTGTGCTGTGGAGGGTGTGTGTGCTGTGGAGGGTGTGTGTGCTGTGGAGGGTGTGTGTGCTGTGAAGGGTGTGTACTGTGGAGGGTGTGTGTGCTGTGGAGGGTGTGTGTGCTGTGAAGGGTGTGTGTGCTGTGGAGGGTGTGTGTGCTGTGGAGGGTGTGTGTGCTGTGAAGGGTGTGTGCTGTGGAGGGTGTGTGTACTGTGAAGGTGTGTGCTGTGGAGGGTGTGTGTGCTGTGGAGGGTGTGTGTACTGTGGAGGGTGTGTGTACTGTGGAGGGTGTGTGTGCTGTGAAGGGTGTGTGTACTGTGGAGGGTGTGTGTGCTGTGGAGGGTGTGTGTGCTGTGAAGGGTGTGTGTACTGTGGAGGGTGTGTGTACTGTGGAGGGTGTGTGCTGTGGAGGGTGTGTGCTGTGGAGGGTGTGTGTGCTGTGGAGGGTGTGTGTGCTGTGGAGGGTGTGTGTGCTGTGGAGGGTGTGTGTGCTGTGAAGGGTGTGTGTGCTTTGGAGGGTGTGTGTGCTGTGGAGGGTGTGTGTGCTGTGAAGGGTGTGTGTGCTGTGGAGGGTGTGTGTGCTGTGGAGGGTGTGTGCTGTGAAGGGTGTGTGTGCTGTGGAGGGTGTGTGTGCTGTGGAGGGTGTGTGTGCTGTGAAGGGTGTGTGTGCTGTGGAGGGTGTGTGTGCTGTGGAGGGTGTGTGTGCTGTGGAGGGTGTGTGTGCTGTGAAGGGTGTGTGTGCTGTGAAGGGTGTGTGTGCTGTGAAGGGTGTGTGTGCTGTGGAGGGTGTGTGTGCTGTGAAGGGTGTGTGTGCTGTGAAGGGTGTGTGTGCTGTGAAGGGTGTGTGTGCTGTGAAGGGTGTGTGTGCTGTGTAGGGTGTGTGTGCTGTGTAGGGTGTGTGTGCTGTGGAGGGTGTGTGTGCTGTGAAGGGTGTGTGTGCTGTGAAGGGTGTGTGTGCTGTGAAGGGTGTGTGTGCTGTGAAGGGTGTGTGTGCTGTGAAGGGTGTGTGTGTTCGTTGGGGGGGATATGGCGAGCACGTTCATTACTACACGTTTGTTTTATAGAAGTGTCGTTAAGTATTTCACGTAATGGACTAAGTGTTCGTTGGTTTCATGCAATCAGGTGAATTAGTAATTAACACAATAAATGCAATCTCTCTCTCTCTCTCTCTCTCTCTCTCTCTCTCTCTCTCTCTCTCTCTCTCTCTCTCTCTCTCTCTCTCTCTCTCTCTCTCTCTCCACACGTGATCTCTCGGTTCCCTCTCTCTTCTCTAAGTCTCTCATCTCCTTAATAGGACGTGTGACATATAACTGGCTCCCTTCATCCTTCTTTGTGCCATGCTACGGGACACGCCGCCTCATTGTTCTCCCGTCTCCCATTGTCTTGCTCATCTCCTCTCTCCTAAAGACCTACCTCCAACCAGTCCCTTCTCTTTTCCTCCTACTCATTTGCCACGACTCTGTATTGTCATTTGTCGTTTTAAACCTTACCTAACAATTTCCTTTCCTTGTTGGTTTCGTCCCCTCCTCCCCCTCCTCCCTTGAAAGCCAACCTCCAACTAGTCCCTTCTCTTTACCTCCAGTCATTTGCCACGACTCTGTATCCTCATTTGTCGTTTTAAACCTTACCTAATAATTTCCTTTCCTCTCTGGTTTCCTCCCCTTCTTCCCCTCCTCCCTTGAAAACCAACCTCCAATTATTCTTTCCTCTTTTCCTCACAGTCATTTGCCACGAGTTTGTATCCTCATTTGTCGTTAAAAACCTTACCTAACAATTTCCTTTTCCTCTCTGGTTTCCTCCCTTGAACACCAACCTCCAATTATTCCCTCCTCTTTTCCTCCTACTCAATGTCACGACCTGTTTGTTGTGCCGTCTCTAAAAGTTTACAAACAACTTCATTTCCTCTCCGGTTACTGCCATTATTTTCTGTATTTTTCCTCTCCTTCGTTCCTACCCTCCATAATCCCTACCTCCAACTATTCCTCGACCTACTATATCACGACCTGTTTTTTTGTGCCATCTCTAAAAGTTTATAAACAACTTCATTTCGTCTCTGGTTACTGTCATTATTTCCCGTATTTTTTTCCTCTCCTTCTTTCCTACCTTCCATAAACCCTATTCCCTCCTCTTTTCCCTCTACCTACTCATACGTCACGACCTGTTTTTTTGTGCCATCTCTAAAAGTTTATAAACAACTTCATTTCGTCTCTGGTTACTGTCATTATTTTCTGTATTTTTTCCTCTCCTTCTTTCCTACCTTCCATAAACCCTATTCCCTCCTCTTTTCCCTCTACCTACTCATACGTCACGACCTGTTTTTTTGTGCCATCTTTAAAAGTTTACGAACAACCTCATTTCCATTCTGCTTACAATACTTATTTTGTCTTTTGTCTTTCCCTTCCTCCTCTCCCTCCTTTAACCTGCTCTCAACTACTCCCTCCTCTTCTCCTTCCACTCATTTGCCTCTGTGTCATCTTGTTTAAAGGTTACGTAACGACTGCATTTCCATTCTGGTTACTATAATTTTTTTTCGCCTTTTTTTTCCTCCTCTCCTTTTCCTCCTTTCGTTAAATCTACCTCCAACTATTCCCTCTTCTTTCCCTCCCACTCATTCGTCACGGTTTGTATTCTGTCATCTCGTTAAAAAAAGGTTACGTAACAATTTCATTCCCATTCTCGTAACTATAATTTGTTGCCATGTTTTTTCTCCCATAACTCTTCCTTAATTATGTACTAAACATCACCATTTTTCCTCACCGCCTCCTATTAATTTCTGTTTTCCTACTTTCCTGCCTACCGCTTCTCATTATTTAGCTCCACCGTTTCATCCTGGTTCTTGTAATATTTTCCCCTTAAGTATTGATAAGAGTTTTAAGTACTAAACATCACTATTTTTCCTCACCACCTCCTATTAATTTCTGTTTTCCCACTCTCCTGCCTACCGCTTCTCATTACTTAGCTCCACCGTTTCATCCTGGTTCTCGTAATATTTTCCCCTTAAGTATTGATAAGAGTTTTAAGCACTAAACATCACCATTTTTCCTCACCGCCTCCTATTAATTTCTGTTTTCCCACTCTCCTGCCTGCCGCTTCTCATTATTTAGCTCCGCCGTTTCATCCTGGTTCTCGTAATATTTTCCCCTTAAGTAATGATAAGAGTTTTCCATCACACTTTAGCTCCGTCTCCTCCCCCCACCACTATGCTCATATACTAATCATACTCTTTTTCCCTTAATGGAACATGATACACACTCCCTTTTATCTCCTACCATTTTATATGATGTAGAGGTATTTCTCTCCCAGCCGTCACAGCTTAAGTACCAAACTAAAAATTCATAAGCTCTTTCCTCCTCTTTCTTTTTCCTCGCATATTTTTTTTTTGTAACACTACTTAGACTTCCATTCATGATTCATCTTCTCCCGTATCTTCTTCCTTATTATCTTCATGTTCTGTTTTCGTAGTGCACTTTTTTTTTTATTATCTACTCATTTTACTCAACAAGGCAAAAGACAAACTGCCGTCAGCGCTACACCTTCTTTGACTTAATTTGTTTTTCATATCTTTCTGCACTTACACACACCCGGGTATTTTCAGTCTACACCACTAACTTGTCCACTCGGCTCCTTCCTTCCTTCCCTGCTTGGCCTTCCCCATACACAATTCGCTTTAGTCTCCAGGTTTGATTCACGCTGTCATAACGTTTCCTGAGTGTGCTGTGTATTGTCGGATTATGCAAAGTCACGAAATTCACGACCGCATGTTTTCAGTCTTTTTATCGGCGTCGCAGACACCGATCAACAGACTGTCCATCTTCTTGTTGTTCTCTTCAAGTTGTTTTCCTGGTTTACTCATGCATTGTATACATGGCATTGTATAATAACATTTGTTAGCCATGATGAACCCTACAGCATGGCATTATAAACAAAGTCAGCTTATTTTTTATTTTTTATCTATTTTTTACGTCTTGGCCTGTGGCGCCGGTAGGCCTTTATAGTAGGGCCTGATGGTCGGCCCCAGCCCGTTGTGGCGCAGGCAAGTGTTTATAGTGGCGCCATCTTTACTTTTCAGCATTTTCCATTTTAGACCCTAAGTTGCATAATATAAATTGTTGGGGGTGTGTTGGAGGGTCACGCAACGCCGATCTAGCACAGTTTTTGTGCTCTTAACACTTGTCATCCCCTTACTTGTCCATTACTTTTTATCTCCTCACGACCTTTACTTAACACTCATACCATTCACTGTGCTCTCAAACTTTACTTAACACTCATACCATTCACTGTGCTCTCAAACTTTACTTAACACTCATACCATTCACTGTGCTCTCAAACTTTAAAACACGCTTCCTCCACGATCTGTTCCTCACCAGTCAACACTAAATTTAGGACTTACCATGCTACCAACCTCCTTTGACGTCTTTTACTTGAATTTTACACACTCCTTTCACACCGTATAGTAAGTATTTATCTGTTTCACCTCAGCGTCACTCCATTCACTTGTCTTCTCTCACCTGTGTTCTCCCTTTCCACCTCTGCTCACCCCACCGCGCCCTCCCTTTTAATCCACTCCACCATTAATTTCCTCCACGCTTCACTGTACCGCTTATGTCCCCTCTTACCTCTATATATGTACCACCCATCCTTACATACCATCCCCCCCCTCTCCCCCCGTGACCCACTTTAGTGATTTAGCTATTTATCATCGTGACCCATTAATTCGTCTTACTGTCACGCGTTGTCTACTCTTAATTCAGTAACCCTCCTCTCTATTAATTACGCCTTCCCTTTCCGCCTTGATCCGTCCATTACGCATCGACCTCTCTTCTTGTGGCCCCGCGCCGTCTTCCCGCAGTCCCTCCACATCGCTCAAAAGAATCCACAATATGTCTACGTACGGTGCTTCTTCACTACTGAGGATATGGACCAAATGCCTTCTCTCCTCATTTTCCCACCGTTGCCAGATTGTTGTCCTCCGAGCATCGTGTTTACCGTTTTTTGACACTAAACTACTGCCAAAACGCATCAGGAATTAACGATTTTAACGATAATTATATATGAATCTAGTTATCGAGACGGAGGAGACGGTTTGGGGGTGTAAATCGGTAAATATGAGAGACTGAGCAGGACAATATGGCACCGTTGCATGATCTTCCATCAGCCTTGCAATTTCTAACCGCGTAAACTCAACAATTCTTATTTCTGTGCGTTTTTGTTTGCGTTATTCACTTGTTTCCTTAATGTATGTCTTCTCACTTACTTTCTTCAGTCCCCCAAAGTCTGAGGGTGATTGATTTGCCCGAACACCCTACATAACCTGTCTTACAACGTCCAACAAATAATAGGCCTACTTTTTCAATCCTACCCTTACTTCATGCTCCGTTTGCCTTATCAACTGTCTTCATTCTTTTGGCTACAGGGTAATTTTTTTTTTACAGCAGAGGAGACAGTGCAAGGGCGTAAAAAAGAGAAAACAATATGCTTCTAAAGAGAGAAAATTGTCAAAAAAGAGAAATCAGTTTCCTTGCCCCAAACATTTCATAGTCTGTCTTACGTGTTTTCCAAGCTAATAATAGTTCGATATTTATCTTACATCGCTATACATATATCGTCACCCTCATAAAATAATCGCCTAAGTCATTTTTCAGCGATTTCCAGGTTTTTGTTTATATCAATTTTTCAACATGTGACGCCCATTTTTGTATAGTTGCCTTCATCATTCAGGGTTTGAGTGTTCTAGAATTGGCCTTTTCATTTCTGCCTAAATCTTGAGCCAAATGATATAATGACAGTTCTTTTTCTGATTTCCTGTAAAGTAGAAAATAATGACTTCGGCGCTTTGTTCACGAAGGTGACGATATGTCTTTCCCCTCGCTGCTCTTTCGCATATCTCCTTTTTGCATCTTCTATTTCCACAGGTGGGTATGAAGTAATTATGAGGACACACAATCTTAGTCTTCATCCCTCCGTTCCTTTACTTGCCGTGGTGTTCCCCAGACTTCCACTCCGCTCCTAAAACTTCACGATTCTTTGTATACAGCCTTCACATTTCCTTCCTCACGAACCTACTTCCTCCATTATCTTATTGCCACTCAAACACTAAAACTTCTCCGCCAGCTCAGGTGCACAAACACACACACACACACACACACACACACACACACACACACACACACACACACACACACACACACACATACACACACACCGTTCCGCCTTCTCGCCGGCGTAACTCTCCAGGCCTCAAAGGACGAGTGCAGGTCGCCGAACTGAAATTGCCTCCGAACTTTTTCTTTCTCTTCTTTACTTTTTATCTTTCGCCTCACCCCCGGCAGTAGAATATCTTTTTTTTTTTATCTTTTACATTTTATTCATAATGTTATTTTTCCTTCCTGTCTCCGAAAGGTATGTGAATAATTAATTAAGTAAATATATTTTTTTTGTATAAATGTATATTTTTATCCCCTTTAGTCATTCATTTGATGTTTAGCGGTGTGTGTGTGTGTGTGTGTGTGTGTGTGTGTGTGTGTGTGTGTGTGTGTGTGTGTGTGTGTGTGTGTGTGTGTGTGTGTGTGTGTGTGTGTGTTTTATATATATTTTTAAGTATAGTAACATTTAGTCTGGAGTTGTGTTAGAAGCAGCGGTGACAGTTTCAGGTTGTGCGTCAAAACAGATAGACGTCACGTGCTAAAGCATTATCCCGAGGGAAGAAGTAACAGGTTTTTAATACAAATACTCAATATATGGGAATCCGAAACATTTCCCTTAGGTACGTCTGCTGTAATTCTCTCTCTCTCTCTCTCTCTCTCTCTCTCTCTCTCTCTCTCTCTCTCTCTCTCTCTCTCTCTCTCTCTCTCTCTCTCTCTCTCTCTCTCTCTCTCTCTCTCTCTCTCTCTCTCTCTCTCTCTCTCTCTCTCTCTCTCTCTCTCTCTCTCTCTCTCTCTCTCTCCATTCTTCAGTTCTAACCCTTGTCTGTTCTACCATTTTTTCTCTATTTCCTTTCTGTCTGTCTCTCTCTGACATCTCTTCCACTTTTTCACTGTCTTTAGTTTGCTTGCCCGTGTGTGTGTGTGTGTGTGTGTGTGTGTGTGTGTGTGTGTGTGTGTGTGTGTGTGAGGATGTGTGTTTGTATGTGTGCATGTATGTGTTTGAGCACGCGCGTGCGTGTTTTATCTGTGCCTCTGTTTTTGTGGATATATCTTCACGAAACAGAGAGAGAGAGAGAGAGAGAGAGAGAGAGAGAGAGAGAGAGAGAGAGAGAGAGAGAGAGAGAGAGAGAGAGAGAGAGAGAGAGAGAGAGAGAGAGATGGGAGAAGTATGAGATGCCTTTAACTTGGCAATAAATTCAACTTTACCTTGACCGTCCGCGTCCTTCTTTTATGACTATTAAAGTTTCATAATTTCTCTGCGTCTAAGCCATAAACATAAGACCGGAGGAGATAATGTAGGGAGGAAGTGCGGAGGTGTGTGTGTGTGTGTGTGTGTGTGTGTGTGTGTGTGTGTGTGTGTGTGTGTGTGTGTGTGTGTGTGTGTGTGTGTGTGTGTGTGTGTGTGTGTGTGTGTGTCTGTCTGTCTGTCTGTCTGTCTGTCTGTCTGTGTGTGTGTGTGTGTGTGTGTGTGTGTGTGTGTGTGTGTGTGTCTGTCTGTCTGTGTGTGTGTGTGTGTGTGTGTGTGTGTGTGTGTGTGTGTGTGTGTGTGTGTGTGTGTGTCTGTCTGTCTGTGTGTGTGTGTGTGTGTGTGTGTGTGTGTGTGTGTGTGTGTGTGTGTGTGTGTGTGTGTGTGTGTGTGTGTGTGTGTGTATGTTTTTTTTGTGTGTGGAGTTAGTAAAAGCCTCTTGAGAGCTAAAGTATATCTAAATAACTTTTGCGAGAGAGAGAGAGAGAGAGAGAGAGAGAGAGAGAGAGAGAGAGAGAGAGAGAAAGAAAAGAAAGAGAGAATGAGTTAACGTGTTGGATATAGAATCATGTTATGTCTGTCGGTCGATGATTTTCAAGATCGTTCGTATGATTCGGTAAACAAGAAAATAGACCCATTGAGAAATAAAGTAAAAAAGTTCAATGTAGGGATGTGGAGCACGTTTGATGGTAGTATTATAGTATGTAAGTGTAATACAGACGGTACCTAACATCACCCCAACTGACTCCTTGAACTGACCCCTCTGCTGTAAAAAAAAAATAATAATAAATAAATAAACAAAAATAAATAAATAAATGAAAAAAAAAAAAAACTCTGCAACCATGATCACCACCACTGCCACATCACCATCAACATCATCAATCCTTAAAGCACCAGTTCGTACAAAAAAAAATGGAGTGGTTGGGAAGACACGTGGTAATGCTTAAAACTGGTAGTGTGGTGGTGATGGTGGTGAGTGAGGGAGATGCGTGGTGGTGTTGTGGTGATGGTGAGTGAGAGATGATGTGGTGGTGTTTGAAGCTGGTATTGTGGTGGTGATGGTGAGTGAGAGAGATGATGGTGATGTGTGAAGCTGGTATTGTGGTGGTGATGGTGAGTGAGAGAGATGGTGGTGGTGTTTGAAGCTGGTATTGTGGTGGTGATGGTGAGTGAGAGATGATGTGGTGGTGTTTGAAGCTGGTATTGTGGTGGTGATGGTGAGTGAGAGATGATGTGGTGGTGTTTGAAGCTGGTATTGTGGTGGTGATGGTGAGTGAGAGAGATGGTGGTGGTGTCTGAAGCTGGTATTGTGGTGGTGATGGTGAGTGAGAGAGATGGTGGTGATGTGTGAAGCTGGTAGTATGGTCGTGATGGTACGGGAGAGAGATGGTGGTGGTGTGTGAAGCTGGTATTGTGGTGGTGATGGTGAGTGAGAGAGATGGTGGTGGTGTGTGAAGCTGGTATTGTGGTGGTGATGGTGAGTGAGAGAGATGGTGGTGGTGTGTGAAGCTGGTATTGTGGTGGTGATGGTGAGTGAGAGAGATGGTGGTGGTGTGTGAAGCTGCTGCTGCTGTTGGTAAGTGAGGGAGATTCGAGGTGGTGAGTGAGCTGGTATTGTGGTGATGGTGGTGAGTGAGGAAGATGCGTGGATGTGTTTGAAGCTGCCGGTGGTGGTGGTGGGTGAGGTGGATGCGGAGGGCTGCTGGATGATGTGTGGTGGAGGTGGTGGATGAGGGGGATGCGGAGGGCTTCTGGATGGTGTGGTGGTGGTGGTGGTGGTGGGTGAGGGGGATGCTGAGGGTTGCTGGATGATGTGTGGTGGAGGTGGTGGATGAGAGGGATGCTGAGGGCTGCTGGATGACGTGTGGTGGAGGTGGTGGATGAGGGGGATGCGGAGGGCTGCTGGATGACGTGTGGTGGAGGTGGTGGATGAGGGGGATGCGGAGGGCTGCTGGATGACGTGTGGTGGAGGTGGTGGATGAGGGGGATGCGGAGGGCTGCTGGATGACGTGTGGTGGAGGTGGTGGATGAGGGGGATGCGGAGGGCTGCTGGATGACGTGTGGTGGATGAGGGGGATGCGGAGGGCTGCTGGATGACGTGTGGTGGAGGTGGTGGATGAGGGGGATGCGGAGGGCTGCTGGATGACGTGTGGTGGAGGTGGTGGATGAAGGGGATGCGGAGGGCTGCTGGATGACGCGTGTGTGTACCTAAATCACGAAGGAGACATTTTGCGTGCTGGGTAAGACATTTGCATTTTTATTGTTTCTTTACGACGCGCCTATTTTTGTCTTTATTTTTCAGATATTGTTTTATTATGTTGAGGGAAGATTTATGTTGCTTCAGATTTCATTTTCCATTTTCTCTGGCTCTGTCTGTCTGTCCGTCGGTCTTTCTCTCTGTCTGTCTGTCTGTCTCTGTCTCTTTGTCTTTCTGTCTGTCTGTCTGTCTGTCTGTCTGTCTGTCTGTCTGTCTGTCTCTATGTATCTATCTATATATCTATCTATCTATCTCTCTCTCTCTCTCTCTCTCTCTCTCTCTCTCTCTCTCTCTCTCTCTCTCTCTCTCTCTTTGCATGGCTTCTTTCAGCGAACCAAATACTGTTTTATTCCTTGCTGCATACATCTTTTTTTTTTTTTTTTTTTTTACTTAATTATGCGTTTTCAGAGATTTTAAATTATTTGTTTTGTTTTATTAGCTTAATATTATTTCAATGTAAACTCGATGGATGATTGCAATATTTTTGTTTTTGTTTTTCAATAAACGCATTAACTCTAATATTTTGGTTATTATTATTAAGTTGTTTTTCTTCTCATAATATTGTAACAAGTTTTTTGTGTGCTCGCTGTGGCATGATTTACTGCAATTTTTTTTATTTGTTTATGGTCATTATACATTGTTTCATTACTATATTAATGAATGTTGATATGTCATGTCCTTGTTGCAGACAGAGATAAAGTGCATATTGCAATTTCCTCTAATAGTCGTGTCCATTAAACAGTAAAAATAACATTTCGCTTTACGTATAAAAAAATAACATTTATGTTTTATCCACAATTTCTCTCATGCGTACTCGCTTTAAATAATTACTTACTCTCGTCCTACTAATTAAATTCATGTTTGCCTTTTTTTTTATCCCGCTTGAGGGGAGATTGTCTATAATTGGAGTCGAAGCTAAGCAGCCATATTACATCTTTCGTAAATAAGTCATAAGGATAATTTTTACGTATATGAAAATTAGTTGAAGCACAGGATGACGTGAAAAATTTGATCAGACAATCAAGTGAGCGGCGAGTAGCGGGCTTTTTTTGTGCCCTTGAGCTGTCGCCTTTGTTGTAAAAAAAAAAAAAAGTGAGTCAGGATCATCACGAAAAATAGCGAAGAGCAAAGTCCGTATATATCTGTACACGCTCTCTGGATCCCACCGCTGCCACCAAATGTAACGGGCTTGTCGGAAAATGATCATCCACGGTCGCGGTGGATCTGCCAGTAGCCACTGACCAGATCAAGACTCGTAAAGACTTTATTTCCTCTACCGAGACACATCAGAAGATCTCTAAGAACGGGAAGCGGAAAATGATCATCCACGGTCGCGGTGATCACACGCCGGAAATCAATCACAGGACGATAAGAGCCGTCTTTCTTTGGAACCAGGAACAAGGGCGAATTCCACGGGGAATTCGATTCTTTGATGACACCTTGTTCTAACATTTCAGAGATAAGTTGTTGCACCACCTCCCTCTGACTGTGGGGGAGCTTGTACGCATTGATATATACAGGATTTGTATTGGGTTTTAACTTAATGTGGTGTTCAGCACACTGCGTAACTCCAAGCGGCTCGCCTGGTAGAGCAAGCGCCCCCCGATAATGTTCCAGAAGCTGGACTAAGGTTGGCTTAATTTCGGAATAGTGTGCAACTTTTAGGAATGCCTCTAAATTAGCTGTGTCTTGTTCGGGAGAAGCCTGACACGCCGAGGTTATGCCTGAGACTTGGGCTGAAGGGTATTCAGCTGGTTCCGGGGCGACATTTCTCCCATACACTAGACACTGGCATAATCGAACACCGTGTTTTAAGGATACAGGGGATCCAGACGTGTTTATTACCAATGCCTCTGCAAAACCTTCCTCCTTGACTGTTGCAAGAGTTACCTCCACCGTCACGCGGTGTACGTGAGGAACTCCGTCGATACACATCACTGCCCGCCGGAGGGCGTTAGGCAAACGGATTTTAACAAGTTTTGCAGCACGATCCGGAACTATATGAGGACCTTCTACGACTGCCGTTACTGTCCGCCACAAGTCTGCAATGGTTTCGTGTGGTTTGACCGTAAGAGGTGACACTTGGGCGGTGGCAGTCCCTGAGTCTGTGGTGGGTTGGTCATTTTCCACCTCTGAGGGTGAGATTACAGTTGACAGAGGCGATGGATTGACCATCCCCTGTATGCGTCGGCCTTGATACACGATCGCGTTGTTTTCAGGGTTTATGGTTATGTGCAGGTCTTTCATGGCGTTTAATCCTAAGATCCCATCCACAGGTAAAGCAAACCTGCTAGAGACATAAAAGAAATCTCGAAAGGGACATACTTTTTCATGTAAGCTGACTGTTACTGGCAACTGCCCATGGCCCCCGAGTCACGTGAAATAACGGCTTTCAGCACGCCTCATGGCCACTATGAGTGGACGAGGATGCCGTTCGGGCTCAAAGGAGCTCCCTTGACCTTCCAAAGGACAATGAACAGTATTTTTGGTGACTTGCTGGGCAACTCTGTCTATGTGTATTTAGACGACATCATCATAGCAAGTAAAGACGTGCATGCACACATGGAAACACTAAAAGCAGTCCTACACAGACTTCAAGAAGTCGGATTAAAGCTCAAAATCACCAAATGTGAATTTTTAATGCCTCGGATCAAGTTCTTGGGGCATGTCGTGGACGAATTCGGCATCCACACAGTGGACGACAAAATAAAGGCTATTGCCGAGTTCCCTCAGCCAACGTCTGCGGACAAGGTACGGTCTTTCTTGGGTGTCGCAGGTTATTACAGGCCTTTCATTAAGGACTTCGCAGCACGCGCGAGTCCCCTAACCCATATTTTAAAGAAAGACGTACCATTTCAGTGGCTCCCAGCTCAACAAACGAGTTTTGAGGATTTAAAGAAAGCGCTTACACAGGCTCCGGTCCTTGTCTTTCCGGATTTCAAGGACCCCTTTCAGCTTTGTACCGACGCTTCGGCTAGTGGAGTAGGAGCCACGCTGATGCAAACAGATAAGTCCGGCAAAAAGCATGTGATAGCGTTCGCCAGTCGAGTACTTACAGCTCCGGAAAAGAACTATTCTGTTACCCACCTAGAGGCTCTTGCCATTGTGTGGGCTCTGAAGCATTTTCGTGACATAGTGATGGGGTACAAAATTGTAGTGTATACGGACCACGCGGCCATAACTGATCTTTTCAAGGGAAAAAACCTACACGGTCGTCTGGCAAGATGGTTCTTAACGATCCATATAATCCGGAGATAAAATACATCACCGGGAAAACAAATGTGGTCGCAGATGCCTTATCTCGGAATATTCCGATAGGCGCGATTACCACCCCAGAGGCCATCCACAACTTCACTTCACCTGAGCTACACACTGCTCAGCGTGACCACCCTGTGTGGAAGAGGTTAATTTACGCCCTCGAGTCGGGAGACGAATCAAACCTTCCTGAATTGCCAGTTCCCTTTTCACAATTCTTCCTATCAGAGGACAACCTCCTTTGTAGGTCATGGCCAACCAAACCGGTACCTATAGGCCAACTGGTCATCCCAGACAAATACGTCCCCGTGACGCTTAAGCTGGTCCATAACACACCCATTGCGGGTCACCCAGGAAGAGACAAGACGCTATCTGTCACCAGACGAAAATTCTACTGGCCCACATTACGGGTTGATGTAGAAAACATGTCGCACATTGCGTCGTTTGTGGTAAGCACAAGGGGTCCGTCAAAGGGCCAGCACCTATGTTGCAATACCCAGTACCAGAGGCGCCATGGGATGTTGTTAATATAGACTTATTACAGCTCCCCCAGAGCCAACATGGCTCGCGCTACTTATTGGTGTGCGTCGACCAGTTCTCTAGGTTTCTAGTTCTAGCGCCTCTCAAGGACAAGACAGCCACACGCGTGGCCCATGCCCTCGTGACTCACGTGTTGTGTCCACATTCGTCTCCTCGAATTCTCTTGAGTGACAATGGCACCGAGTTTAGAAACTCAGTATTGAGCGAAATATGCGCTCAGTTTAACATCACGCAATCCTTCATCACCGCTTACCACCCGGCTGCTAATGGGTTGGCGGAGAGGGCTAATAGTAAAATCTTACAGGTCCTCAGGCCTATCGTGAACGATCTCCACGATAACTGGGAGGATTGGCTATCGCATATAGCCGCTTCCATAAATACGTCGATAAACGACTCTACGGGGAAGTCTCCCTACTACATCTTATATGGGGTGGAGAAACGTCTTCCGTACGACTTCCTTACAACCCCACAGCAACCTCTCTACAACATTGATAGGTACGCACAACAGCAGATGCATATGTTTTCCAAGATACACTCAGAAGTTAGGTGTACGTTAAAAGCTACGAAGGTTGAAATGATGTCAAAACAACACAAACAGGCCGTCCCGGTGAATTTGAAAGAGGGTGACACAGTCATGATTAAGCAAGCGGAAAGGAGTTCGAAACTGGGGGCTAAATTTGTGGGTCCTTACCGAGTTGTTCGGAATGTCAGGTGAAATCGGTTCGAGGTTCTCGAGTCGAATAGTGGAGTCAGTCTAGAAGTTCACAGTGATCGTCTGAAAGTAATTCCCTCACCTTTGGACCTTGATATTGGTACTTCCCCCTCAGAGTCAAATGTTCAACAAGATAATCCCAACACCCATAGCTATAACTTGAGACCACGGGTTTAAATACTTCATTCCCACCACTTTCAGATCATGATGTTGCGTTTTCTGACCATCTTGTTGTCCCTCGGCTCCCTGCTTGCAACAACACCCATCCACCTGAAGCCTGGTGCCCTCACGGCACACATAGGAGAGGTCTTCCTCATAGAAGATGTGCTCCTCGTAAAATATCCATATACTTCCTTGACCAACACCACGGACACAATCAGGATAGTCTCAGAAAAACTACTCGGCATGGCAGACGCCATCCGGGCTACCAAGACTAGGGAATCAAAGGCTCCTTCTAGTACCAACTCTCTGACTCTTTTTCAACTACTGGAGGATAGGATTCTGTTCTTACGGGGAAAAGTTGATGAGGTACACATGGATTATGGTTTTCACTCAGTTCACTCTCGGGTAAAGAGGGGGTTGCTCAACATCGTTGGGTCCGCCTCAAAGTTCCTTTTCGGTACGGCTACCGACGAGGACGTTCGCGATTTGCGGGACCACTACGCTCATGTACTTTCCTTTGCTGCTCGAAATCGCAGGGTGATCAACGCCAATTGTAGAAAACTTGCGCAATTGCATACTAACATTGAGGAACTGCTAGAGCAGACAAATAAGATGGTAGAGGTTATCAACATAGTTGTCAAACAGATCGACCAGGTGAATCAGTTTCTCCTCCTAGATCAGGCCTTGCATGTATTGGAAAACGTCATTAGCTCCGTCGCAACGGCAAATCAGCAGGTTATTAGCAACATGGTTGATGCAGCGCACGGTAGAGTCACACCTGCCTTGTTCCCTCTACACGATTTGAGAACGACTGTCCAGATCGGGTATCAAAATTATAGCCTAACACCTTTATTCACCCCGGACATGAGTCAATATTTTTACCCCTTGATTGAGTCCAGCCTCACCCCTGATGCCATAATCATTCATGTTCCATTTCAGACGGCGGACGTGTTTGAGGCACACGAAATTGTCCCGTTCCCTTTTTCGGCAAAGGACAGTGTGTTGGCCCTGGACACGTCCCCGTCTCTTGTTCTAATCGCGAAGGATTTCGCTCTGTATTCAACGGGTAGCTACTCACTCTTGCAGTATTGCAAGGAGACGGTCTTCGGGCGATTCTATTGCTCTGCGTCTCTCTTTGCCTTCCTTCCAGTTCGGGGAGGGGTTTGCGAGATCGCCCTCACCCGCGTGAACGCGTCTGACGCTCTTTCCCTGTGCCCTTACAAGCAGCTAACACCAACGCCTGTTTTCCATAAGAACTTTCAGGGTCTGCATTATTTTGATTTCCCTCAGTCCTTCGATGTATCGGTCATCTGCCCGGAGGGTACCACTTATCAACGGGTTACTGGTCACTATGCCATAGCGGAAGCATGCTATATCCGCTCCACTAACATAACAACGTACCCGTCCCGGATTCGTCTGGTTTTCACGGCCAATATTTCCCATCGAGTGTTTCCTCTACGGTCTCTCGATGACATTCATTTCTCCAGCATCTCGTATGTGACTAATTCCCTTAATTCATTGTCTTTCGCGAACAAAACAGAGTTTGCGGAAACCCTGGAGGAAACGCTGCCTGATTATTTGCATCTTCCCTACCTGTACCCTGGATTTTTTGTACCAATGTTTCTGATGTTCGTCAGTCTCGTCGTCATGTGCTACCTTATTAGGAGAAACTCTGTCCTGCACGATTATTTGGTTGTGCAGACGCGGCGACTGGATGCCGGGAGGCCACTGGCAAGGTAGTTTTCCTTTTCTCAGACAAGTCAGGGGACAGAAACCTGGCTGCTCCTATACTTAACATTGTACTGTGTTTCACTACTGTATTTTTTTTTTAGGAGCTAGATCAACGTTTCATTGTCTGTAACTATGCCAGTTGATAGTTTCTTTTACATGTGTCCTTATATTTATCTTTTGAGAGGTTTCTTATGTTTCATGTCACACACGTTGTGGTTTCCCTCTCCCTATTTATATTATAATTCCACATATGTTCTTACATAGCCAGTGTTTTAATATAATTGTATCATAGGAAGTCTGCTTGACAACCTCCCTCTATGTATGTTCGTGGTACCTAGACTGCTATTTAGATTTTTGTATATCGCGAGGTCGCGATCACTGGTAGGTGACCGAGCAGTGTTATAGTAGGATATCAATGTATTATTATTATTTAATATCACCACGAATTAGGCATACAATTGTCAATGGAAAAACCCACGACAGATAGATCACGCCACCTTATAGGAATGTCGTCCGTCAGTGTTTACCGTCTCAGTTTTGTATACTTCGCACTCCGATGGTGCGCGGAGGTCACCTTGACATACGTGACCAATTGTAACAATTATTTTCCAACCTGTAACTCGCCACTCCTTCACGAGAGTCCGACTGACACACAACGACAGTCGCTCTCGCTCCGTCGCTTCTTGTACATAAAGGCTACGAATATAATTCGCCTTAAGGAAACTGAAGTCTTAATCAACACCCTTTAAACGCCCCCCGACAAGCCCGTTACACTAAGCAGCCATATTACATCTTTCGTAAATAAGTCATAAGGATAATTTTTACGTATATGAAAATTAGTTGAAGCACAGGATGACGTGAAAAATTTGATCAGACAATCAAGTGAGCGGCGAGTAGCGGGCTTTTTTTGTGCCCTTGAGCTGTCGCCTTTGTTGTAAAAAAAAAAAAAAAGTGAGTCAGGATCATCACGAAAAATAGCGAAGAGCAAAGTCCGTATATATCTGTACACGCTCTCTGGAACACGATCCGTCAATTATTGTTATCCCGCCAATAAGAATGTATACCAGCACGACGGCCTGACGGATGTGCGGCGGCAGACACAGAGGGCGGGGCAACGGTTGATCACATGAACTCATATCACGTGGAGAGAAAGATACGTCGAGGCTTCTGAGCGGACGGTTTGTCAGTATGAGTACCTTGTCTGTATATATCCTGCAGAACATATCAATAAAGCCATGTCACCTGCACTGGCCGGGTGAGTGTCACAGTCACGTCGGGCAGCCAACATTCTGGGGTGTCAGGTGTCCGGCCAGACCATCGCGCGCAGGCCGGACACAAGACTTTCCCAACGTTTACTCTGACACAGAACGTATGGACAAAACATTGGTCTTTTTTATCACAATATATACCTGTGCTGTCCTGTCGTATCGTCAGTATAACAATAGGAAATCCTTTGTTTGTTTACCTTAGCTAGTGATACTCTTTGACCCTTAAAAATCAATAGGTAAGATCTTGATGGTGATGACAAAAACACGTTGGATGGAAGGGAGAGGAGACAGAGGAAATATAGAAGTGTTGCTCGAGGTGGAAAGATTGAGAGGGAAAAGGGGAATAAAAAGAAGTGATTGAGGGGGTAGAAAGGAGATTGATTTTTCTTTTAAACATAACGATCCACTAGCATGTTTTCTCTCTCTCTCTCTCTCTCTCTCTCTCTCTCTCTCTCTCTCTCTCTCTCTCTCTCTCTCTCTCTCTCTCTACCTATCTATCTATCTATCTATCTATCTATCTATCTATCTATCTATCTATCTATCTCTCACTAATCTTTGGATCGAGGCACGGCAACAAAACCTTAATCCCGTTATTATAAACCGTCGCTCACGTGAGGAGAAACACGCACCCTTCTTCTTCTACTTCATCACGGAACACCAACTTATATCTTCCCTGTCCTTCTTTTGCCCCTTCCTGCCTGCCTCCTGCTATTCCTACTCTCCTCTGTATCCTTTCATCCATCACTGTCCTTTCATCCATCAGGCCCATTCTCCCTGCCTTTTTCTTTTTGTCATTTTCATTCCAACTAAAAGATCTGTTATTACTAATGTTTTTTTATATGTTCCGATCTGTTTCTTCTTTCATTAGTTACTTGCTTCTCGTCTTTCGCTCTTTTTCATAATCTCTCCATCCGTTTTTGGGCTTTCATTCTTTATTTACTACTGTCATATTTTTACCCGTATTCAGTCTACTTTAACTCGCTTTTAAACTTTTCTCATTTTTAGTTCATTCGCCTTTCTCCTTTATCTGATATTTTTCTTCTCTCCCAATTTCTCATTTGTTTCTTCTTTCTTCTCTCTTTCAGACATCTCCCTTATTCTCTCATCTCCGTTTCCATCACTGCATCCCAACGGAAATACTATCAGACTATATATCGTTTTTCTCCATTCCCTGTATTTCTCGCTATTTCCCGTTTTGCCTCTTTTTCCCTCGTTTGTACTCCTTCGAATTCCAACCATCTTTTCCTCACTGCGCTTCTTATGAGTACACTTTCTCTGTTTTTCCCTCCGTACATCAGTTACTGCGTCCTCCACTGCCGCCGTCCGCTCCTCCCACAGCTGCGGTGTTTGTAAAGTGCGTTGCGATGGGCCACAAATTGGACACGTTGGAGAAGGGAGGCACCTGGGCCAAACACGCAGTCCCTTCCTCCCCCTTCACTATGACCTCCCCCACGGGTTGTATGTCTGTCAGGTTGTTACTCTCACGGTTTCCTTCAGGTGTAGTTGTAAATATTGTTTCCGATGCTGCTGCTGTTACCGATGTTCCTACTGCACCTGGGGATGATACTAATTCTGCGTGGGCTGTTGTTGCTGCCGCTGCTGTTGTACTGCGGATAGTGCTATTACTTTGTTGCTACATCTATGATCGTTACAACCGCATCTGCGTCTGTCTACCAGTATTAGTGGTAAAAGTATTGTTGGTAGCAGTAATAGTAGCAGTAATATAGTAAAAGAAACGGCAGCAGCAGCAACAGCAGCAGCAGTAGTAGTAGTAGTAGTAGTAGTAGTAGTAGTAGTAGTAGTAGTAGTAGTAGTAGTAGTTGTTGTTGTTGTTGTTGTTGTTGTTGTTGTTGTTGTTGTTTATGTGGTAGTGATAGGTGTAGTAGTATTAGTAGAAGTACTAGTAATAGCAGTAGAAAAAGCACTAATGTTCGTTGAACTGCCAGTATTTTTAATAGTACAAGTTATAGTGCCGCAAAAAATTGCAGCGTCGTGGATAGTTAAAAGCGGGTAGATATGACCGTAGAGTTTATTTAGAAAATTTTAGTCGCACTTTTTTTTCTTCTTCTTCTTCTTTTTATTCGTTTCATTATTATCATTTTTACTTTTATCATTAATATTTTTTTTATATTTGACAGTGCAATATCTAAAAAGGAAAGAGTATAGGCGCTATTACTACATACAATACGTAGAAAATATAGAAGTGTATAATGTTGAGAGAAATAATGAATAGAATATACTTCATCAGGTGAAACTGAAAAAGAATTCGATTTCTAAAAAATTACGTTTTATGGCATAGCACATTTGAAGGACATAGAGTCAGCCGCAAGTATCTTTTGGAGAAAAACACCTCATGAAAATTATATGTAGTAGTTTATCAAAGCCATATATATATATATATATATATATATATATATATATATATATATATATATATATATATATATATATATATATATATATATATATATATATTGAATTATTTTAATTTCTATAAATGTTTCGGGAATACTGAAAACTCTGAAGCTTCATGAAAAAGGGTCAATTAGCTGAAGAGCCTTGATGCTGCTGGTTTAAATTATATAAATCATCCGGGACGCTGCTATGCAGGTGAGGTTCATTACCGTGAATTTTTTTATGTAAAAACAAATAGCGGCAGCACAGCCGTGTTCATGATCATATATCACATTTCTCTCGGGTATAAAATTAGCTTTCCGAATAGCTCACTCGATTTGTGCCGCGTGCAATCCAGCTGCATACTACACCTGAAAACTCTGGTTAATTGTGGGAAGGATAGAACATCGAAAATAAACGGTAGAAATTGAGGTACCAGTAATATATATATATATATATATATATATATATATATATATATATATATATATATATATATATATATATATATATATATATATATATATATATATATATATAATGCCTGTCCGATTATTCTTAACTTCTGGACGTAGATGATAGTTAAACATATGTAACCTTCACTGAATTTTATATGAAACCCAAGGTCACCATCTCATTGAATGCATTTATTACGAAGCTTTGCTGAAATTGTGTGCCGTGTAAAATTATTAGGCTATGAGACCGACTAATAACGAGAGATAGTAAAAAAAGATAAAAGAGAGGAAAAGAAGAAACTAAAAACAAAAAAACTGGACTATAATCATGGTGGAGGAATAGAGAAGGGATATCAAAGGAACGACATTGGATGAAGCTGGTTCCTGCTTAACATGCCCACCTCACAATGTTAAATGGCCGTTAGTTAAAAGAGGAACTCGTGCGCCCACCGACAAGCCTTGTTTTTATGCCTGTTGGAGTCTGGTTCCCCCATTCACTGGCCTGCCAAAACTGCCTAGCCTTCTGGGTGATGTGGTTTGATCGCCAACAATCCGATCCGTGCAAAAAGAGAAAGCGTCGAGAGAGCAAGGGAGGGAGCGGAAGGTTTTGGGGTAACGGTTTGAGTGAGCGGGTTTAAGGAAGGACAAAAATGCAGATGCCAAAATGAGTATGTGAGCAGGAGACGGGGAGGGAAAATTGCAAGTCGTTATATTTTATTATGCGCATAACTCGCGTGTTTTGCATATATAGAAAGACAGAGAACGACACCTGCGTCTCTCATTAGTTTTCTCTCTCTCTCTCTCTCTCTCTCTCTCTCTCTCTCTCTCTCTCTCTCTCTCTCTCTCTCTCTCTCTCTCTCTCTCTCTCTCTCTCTCTCTCCATCTTCTTCTTCTTCTTCTTTTTCTTTTTCCTCTTCTTCTTCTTCTTCTTATTCTTATTCTTATTCTTATTCGTCTACACCATCATCACCATCATCATCTTCACCTTCTCCTTCCCATTCATTATCTACATCTTTTCTTTTCTCCTTGTTCCATCCTTCCCCTTTAATTTTTCCCTCACGCAAGGTTGCCCTTTTAACAGGCGTCCCAGCAGATGGCGTGCCACAGAGCCATACTTCACCCCTAACATGCAAGTTCATCAAGATTAACATGCCTCGTAAGCTCCGCCTCCTCGCCCTTGGGAACGCGGTGGATCTCCTTCCTCCAATCCCTTTCCGCTTCTTAACCTCAGTAGCTTCAGTAGCTTTTTCCTGCCGTTGTTTGTTAGTGTTCCTCCTGTGTTAAGACGAAAGGTAACTAAATAAACCTGCTATAATCTGTCTCCTATTTCGCTCTATTTTCTATCTCTCTTTCTATGTCTCGTTCTTTTTTTAACTCTACGCGCTCATTCGTTTTCGCTAAGTGTTCTTCTCTGTTATTTGTGCGCTAGGCTTTTCGACACATATTTGTATACCGGGAGTCAGTCAACCCCCCCCCCCCCTCTCTCTCTCTCTCTCTCTCTCTCTCTCTCTCTCTCTCTCTCTCTCTCTCTCTCTCTCTCTCTCTCTCTCTCTCTCTCTCTCTCTCTCTCTCTCTCTCTCTCTCTCTCTCTCTCTCTCTCTCTCTCTCTCTTCCTTTTTCCAACAACCCCCCTTCCTCTCTCTCTCTCTCTCTCTCTCTCTCTCTCTCTCTCTCTCTCTCTCTCTCTCTCTCTCTCTCTCTCTCGCGTCTTGAGGTCTTTCTCTTATTTTCTCTCTCTCATTTATTTTCTGGGTGATGGGAAAACATGATAGGCTGAGGCCGTAAAGAACGATCGGGCTCACTCTGACGTGAACGACCGCGCCGCGATGTTTATTTAGTACATCAACTTTAGTGACCATTTGGACGAGGCTCGAGCGGTGAAATGCGCGGAATGGACGAGGCAGCCGCTCCCTCTGAACCCCGTGCGTGAACTCTCTCTCTCACACACTCACGCATACACACACACACGCACACACACACACGCACACACGTACACGGACCCCCCATCCCCCCACCCCCCACCCCCACACACACACACAGACACACACACACAGACACGTACACGCTCCAACTGCATCGTTTCGCCCGGTACCAGACAGCCCAACACACACACTGGCCCCGCGCAACACCGAATGAACAGCTACAGCGCCTCTCCATCATGCCGGGACGTGTGTGCTTATTTACGGGTCAGCAGTTTGGGGGATACAAAGTTAGGACACATTACTGATTCACGCGGCGCTGCATTGACATTATTTATGGGTAAGCTCGACCAACAGCTGTGCATCGGTTTTAACATTTCAGCTTTTCGTGATAGTTTTAAAACAACTTCGGTTCGTCGTCACTATTATTGGCTTATGCAACGACACTAAATACAGCGCTATGGATATTCCTTTTTCGGAGCGTATGTGTCAGTTACGAATTATTCCTTCTGGTATTGTTATAGAAAAGGGGGCCATTTTTTGTGTGTAAAATTAAACTGAATTTTTGTAGTATTTTCTAATCATCTACGCATGTCTATTGCAATTCGTAGTCCCTCAGGTACTCCAGCTAACAGGAAAACATTTATTTTACACACGAATTAGCTTATATTGGTGCGGTATAGGTATAGGAGCAGTGAGTAGCGGGCTTTTTTATTGTTGTTTCCTTTTTTTGTGCCCTTGTGCTGTCTCCTTTGCTGTAAAAAAAAAATGTATTATATACATACCACCTGACCACATGTGCTGCTATTTATAAGTTCTCTTTCACAGCAATGACAAAAGGATCGCTGAAATAAGTAAGACAAAATTTATATTATTGCACTATCCCTTTCCAGTGTGTACGTTTTATCTTCCTCTGTATATTGCGTGTACATTCACAGTCCAGCTTTTACTGTAATGACCAATGCAAGCCTTAATTGACATTATTGCCTATTCATGGACTATATGCAGCCCACTGAAACTAAACAGCGCTTTTATGCGCCTCCTCTCCCTCTCGGCGGGGTGGACGCTTCAACAAAACACTGAGCGCAACACCGAGCCTCGTCATGCAAGGCTAAGCTGACACGGCTCCTCATGACTCACAGATTGGTGTGCACTGCCGGCCGGATGTCAGCACTCACTCGCACGCCCTTACACGCCGCTGATCACGGGGACTAATGCAACGCAAAAAATAGCATGAAATACCACGAACACTGGACACAAATCACAAACACTATTCCCTCATGAATATCACACGTGTTTGCACAACGCGCCGGCGGCCAGCACTCAGTAACACACTTTCCCAGCACTGTTCATAGGCTAACGTAACACAAGATCAACATTAACCCGGTAGTAGCGGCTGTAACGATAATATATAAATAAGTTGTGTAAGTTGTTTTATTAGTATTAAATCCGTATGTTCCGCGCCTCTTTTCGTCTACGTAACTCATGATTTGATTTCAATGCATTCACCACCAGTAAATAAATAAAAATAGTTATGGAAAGCGACACGAGTACAGAGACTAAACGAGGCTTACCTGATTTCCCGCTTTGTTAATGTTGTTATTGTGACTGAGCTTGGGATGATCCACTGCGCAGTATACAAAATAATACAAACATCATTTCAACAATACACTGGCTAAGCTCCACGCAGTATTTTTACCGCCTTAGTACAGTTCTCGGGGCAATTGCTTTACGTCAGCCACTAATTATTTTGATCACTTAAAATGTTATTGAATATTTTCTTCTTTTAGTGATCAACCACACTCATTCAGGTAATTTTCTATACATCACTTAAAAATAATTGCTGTAATGCACTTTAATTGAAGCAGCAAGAATAGATTGGACCATCAGTGTATGATAATTATAATATATTGAATTTGGCTCTCTGCTTTAAACCTTCGTTCCGTTTATCACCAGTTCCGCTTTTTTACTTTTTTCTTTCTGCAAGTCTGCCTGCTTGTTTATTCAGAGATTCCCTTTATATTGCATCATCCTGAGATTTGTGAGGCCGCCCCCGCCCCATCCCCTTCTGAACGGATGAAGATCTCTAAAAAGAACTTCAGAACGCTAATTAGATCCCTTTTATTTGGCATTATTCTGCGATTTGTGAGTCAGTTCGCCTCAACCCCCTCCCCCCCTCCTCTGTTGAACATATGCCTATCTCTAAAAATAATCCAGTCAGTTAATTAGTATTCACACTCACTCCTTTCCTCACAACAGCTAACAGTGAATTTAATGATAGTGAAATTCATTGTAAAAGGAAAAAACAAACAGACCTCAGAACGTTAATTAATATCCACACTCACTCCGTCCCCTACACCAGCTGACAGTGAATAGAGTAACAGTAAAATTCATTTTAAAAGGAACAAAACAAGGACTGATTGAACCTCTCACTCCGTTAATTATCTCTCGCACTCATTGACGCCATAGTTCTTTTTCTATATATTACCTGACAACAGCGAAATGAAAAAAACTTCGAAATTAATTGCACCTGTCACTAATTAGCAGCCACGTCTCACCCCAATGACGCAGGTGCTAGCGTGGGGGTTTAAAAGGCTGACTAGCACGTGTCTATCTATCGATTAACTTTTTTTTAGAAAAAAGTGATTGAAATAAATATAGAAAGAGAAAAACATGGAAGGAAGATAAAAAAGATGGAAAAATATAGAAAAAAATGATAGAAAGAAATATAGAAAGAAAAAAAGATAGAAAGAAGAAAGAAAAAGGTGGAAAAAAGATAGAAAAATCGATAGAAATATATATATAAAAAATAGAAGATAGTAAAGATAAAAACAAATAGAAAAAAGGTAGAAAAATATTAGAGATAAAAAACAGTTAGAATAAGATAGAAAAGATAGAAAAATATTGAAAAATAGATAAGAAAAAATAGAAAGGGATACGAAAAAAGATAGAAAAAGAGAAAAAAGATCGTAAAAGATAAAAAAAGATAGAAAAAGTAGAAAAGATAGAAGAGATAGAGAAAAAATATTGAAAACAGGTAGAAAAAGATAGAACAAGATTGAAAAAAAAAGATAGTAAAAGATAGAAAAAAAGATAGAAAGATAAAAGAGATAGAAAAGGATAGAAAAAAATAGTAAAAGATAGAAAAAAAGATAAAAAGATAGAAAAACTAAGATAATAGAAAAAAGATCGAAAAAGAAAAAAAAAGATTGACAAAAACAGTTAAAAAAATAGGAGAAAAGATTAAAAAAAGATGCAAACTAATTATACCTCCCGCTAATTAGAAGCAACGTCTCACCTTTTCACTCGCTATCTTTACTTTTCTTTCATTTCTTTACTTGCGTTTAACTAATTTTCTTTAACTTATTTTCCCTATTAATTTCTTTTCTTGCGTTGAACTAATTTTCTTTAACTTATTTTCTCTATTAATTTATTTTCTTGCATTTAACTAATTTCCTTTAACTTATTTTCTTTAATTTATTTTCTTGCGTTTAACTAATTTTCTTTAACTTATTTTCTCCATTAATTTCTTTTCTTGCGTTTAACTTATTTTCTTTAACTTATCTTCTCTATCCTTGTTACCTGGATGATGGGTGATAATTGGATGCAGGTGATGGATGGGGGGAGGAGGTTGTTGTTGTTGTTTTCCTGTTGTTGTTGTTCACGTCATGTTTTGTGTTGTTTTGCTAAGCGGCGTTCGTTACCTCGGAGTGTTTCTTTGCTAACGGATGATGTACAGCGAGGGGGAGATGGAATGGATGATGGATGGGTGTGGAGACGGGGGGAAGTAGAGGTGGGAAGGAGGAAGAGGAGAAGGAGGAGGAGAAAGACGAAGAGAAAGGCGAAGAGGAAGACGAAGAAGAAAACGTAGGCGAAGACGAAAAGGAGGAGGAGAAGGAGGAAAAAGAGGGAAAAATAAAGGATGTAGAGGAAGAGGAGGAAAGGATGAGGAGAAAGAAGAGGAGGAGAAGAGGAGGAGAAAGAAGAAGAAGAGGAAGTGGAAGTGGAAAATAGGAGGAGGAAGAGGGAGAGAAATAGGCATAAGAGGAAGGAGAGGAAGAGGAAGTGGAAAATAGGAGGAGGAAGAGGAGGAAGAGGGAGAGAAATATGCATAAGAGGAAGGAGAGGAAGAGGAAGTGGAAGTGGAAAATAGGAGGAGGAAGAGGAGGAAGAGGGAGAGAAATATGCCAAGAGGAAGGAGAGGAAGAGGAAAAAGAGGCACTGGACGAGGAGGAGGACGAGGAGGAGGATGAGGAAATGGAAGAGGAAGGAGAATATAATTAGATAAGTAGGAGGAAGCGAAGGAGGCTGAAGATTGTTGTTGTTTGATATTAAAGGGACTAATAGGAGAGGAAAGGGGAGGGCAGGGAGGGAATGGGGGGTGAAGGGGAGGGGGGGGGGTCCTTGTCCTCCGTCAAAACAAGGGAGTGTGAAAAGAGGAATCAAAGCCCGCTGTTTGTCGCCTCTGTTGTTTGATCTGAGTTGAATGTGATTACAAAATAAGAGAAGAAAGATCTGTTTGTCAGCCTTACATCGACTGAGACTGTGAATAAAGGAGAGTCAGCAGGTGAGGTTTTTGCATTAGTTGTTGATATCATGAATTGTACATTGTTCTGATTATTATTGTTACTTTTTTTTTATTTCAGGTGAGGTTTTTGCATTACTTGTTGATAGCATTAATTCTATATTGTTCTAATTATTACTATTATTATTATTATTATTATTATTATTATTATTATTATTATTATTATTATTATTATTATTATTATTATTATTATTATTATTATTATTATTATTATTATTATTATTATTATTATTATTATTATTATTATTATTATTATTATTATTATTATTACTTTGATTATTAATATTACTTTAAGTACTACCAAAGTTATTGTTATAAATTTGAATAATCATGATAAGTAGTAGCAGTCAATGTATCCTTTGATCAAGCTCTGTTTCATGATATACAGTAAACCGAACTTACATATATTTCCTAAAAATAAAAGATATCATACTTATGTTCAGCACGGGACTAGACACAAACATGCACCCTTATAATACGCTGAAGATTTCGTAGCCTCTTTTATTATTATTTATTTATTTATTTTTTTTTTTTTTACGTTGCTGCCTCTGATGGGGCGCAGGCGAGTGTTTATACTCGTTCTTGATTCGCTTGGACGGCTTCCCAGTTCGGCCACCGCCTACCCATCTGTCCACATTGTTTCTTATTACAGACTTGAATGTTTCCTCAAATAAGCACACCAAAAGCACATCCTAGCACCTACGTGTTGTTATATATCCTGTGGCGCGTCACTGCCGTGGTGTTACGACACATACAGTCAAACATTCACATGTACATTATAATATATACATTACAGAACAGAGAATAAGAGGGAAGAAGTGACGACGGGAACGCATACTCAATCCCGCCCGTCTCTGAGCCGATCACGAAAACAAATTTGTTCTTGCATCACGACGTACATTGGGAGAAGATTCCGATTTTTTTTGTCTGAAGATAGGTATTTAGATAGTAACGAATGCAGGATGAAAGGCGATGACAAACAAGGTGACACATGGATGGGTAGCGGCAGACCGGTTGAGGAGTGCGTCGTAGCGTGCCAGCGTTCAGGTATAATCATAATTGACCCATTTGTTTTAATCTCCCCTTTCGTGCCTGCGCCGCTACCGGTATTAAGGTATTAGCAACGATGGCTTATCATTACGAAAGCGTCCTCTTTTTAGCAGTGTGAAGTGTTCGGTATTTGTGTCGGCTAATCCGCGGCTTTGTGCAGATGAAGCTATGAAGTCTTGGTGGGGTGGCGGGGGGGACAGAGAGAGAGAGAGAGAGAGAGAGAGAGAGAGAGAGAGAGAGAGAGAGAGAGAGAGAGAGAGTGCTGGGAATAAAAGAAAATGAGAATATAATAGGAAGAGAAGAGAAAATAAGAGAAGAGAAGAAAAAAGAGAGAGAGAGAGAGAGAGAGAGAGAGAGAGAGAGAGAGAGAGAGAGATGGTACGAATTGAATAGAAAAGAAGATAATTTTAAGATCAAAGAACAGTCGAGCTGATAAAGGGACTGATAATGGAGAGAAAAAATGACCAGAAAGAAAAAAAATATATACGAAGAGAAAAAAAAACAGGAATATAGAAATGAAAGAATAATAAAAGAAGATAATAGGATAAAAAAAGGAAAAAAAAGGGGTAATAAAAAAAAAATTGAATATAACAGAAATATAATAGCATAAATTAAAATAGAGAAATTGAATGATATAGAGAATATTTTTTTGAACGGAATAATAGACGACCCGATACAGAAAAAAAGTTATATTGATGAAAAAGAACGTGTCAGAAATATGATAGGAAGAGGAAACAGGGAAACAGAAATACATATAGATGAAAGGAACGAACAATTATTGATGTAGATTGGTTGGTTAAAGCAGAATGAATGGAAATGGAGGCAGGAGAGGAAAATATATAGAGGGACAGATGTAGGACGAGGGAATACAGAGTGAATAATATAAATAAAAAAGCAGGGATGATTTTGCTGGTGGAATGGTTGGGGAGGAAGGAGATAGAGAAAAAGAGGAGGAAGGAAAGAATATGAGAAAGAAGGAAAGCGAGAGAGATGAACGGTCAGATTGTAGGGAAGGAGAGAACGGGAACAGAAGAGCGAGAAGGGAGAAAGAGATAGAAGGAGAATTAGAGAGAAAATAATACGGGAAAGAAGAAAGGCGAGACATAGATTAAAGAAAGAATAAAGAGGAAGAAGAGAACGGGAACAGGAGAGAAAGAGAGAAGGAAAAAAGAGATAGACGGGGCCATAAGACGGATAAAAAGTTGGAAAAGAAAAAGGAAAAAAAAGAAAGTCGAGAAACAGATAAAAAGCAGAATGGTTGGAGAAGGAGAGGAAGATGGACGATGATAGAAGAGAGAGAGAGAGAGAGAGAGAGAGAGAGAGAGAGAGAGAGAGAGAGAGAGAGAGAGAGAGAGAGAGAGAGAGAGAGAGAGAGAGAGAGGAAGGGAGAAAGAAGAAGGAAGAAAGAAGAAGATAAAGCGAGAGATGAATAAACAGCAGAATGGCGCATGGGAGAAGGAGGGGAAGATGAACGAGGATAGAAGAGAGTGGAGGAAGAAGGAGGAAGATGATATATGGGGGTGAAAGACAGAGAAGGAGGAAGGAAAGAACAAGGGAAAAGAAGGAAAGGGTAAGACGTAAATAAACGGCTGAACGGTATGGAAAGAGAGTAAGATGGAGAGAAGGAGGAATATGAGAGACAGAGAAGGAGGAAGGAAAGAACAAGGGAAAAGAAGGAAAGCGAGATAGATAAATGGTCAAATGGTGAGGTAAGAGGGAAAGACGAACGGGGGCAGAAAAGAGGGAAGGAGGAAGATGATAGAAAGGAGAAGACAGGAGGAGGAGGAGGAGGAGAGAAAGAATACGGGAAAGAAGGGAGACAAGAGAGATAAATGATGAAAGGGTTGGGAAGGAAAGAATGGGAACAGGAGACAGGGAAGGAGGGAGAAGATAGAAAGAGGAAGAGGAGGAAGACAGAGGAGGAGTAAAGAAAGAATAAAGGAAAGAAGAAAGGCGAGAGAGAGAGAGAGAGAGAGAGAGAGAGAGAGAGAGAGAGAGAGAGATGATATACAGAATGTCGAGGAAGGAGAAGATGGAAGAGAGGAGAAGAGAGAAAAGGAGAAACACGGAAGAGGCAGAAGATAGAACAGGAGGAAGGAAAGAATATCGGAATGAAGGAAGGGGAAGGGGAGAGAGAGAGAGAGAGAAAGAAGGAGGAACATGATAGAATTGACAAAGGACGGAGAAGAAAGATGGAACTAAGCCACGCCCTGATCCAGCTCAAAACTTTCCCATGGCGTAGATGGGAAAGTTTTGAGCTGGATCAGGGCGTGGCTTAGTGGTAGGAAGCAGAGAGTGAAAATCAATGGTAGGAAATATGAATGGGGCTTTGTGGAGTCCCACAGGGGTCGGTGCTGGGTCCTCTGCTTTTTATTATTTACATCAATGACTTGGACACAGGAATTAGTAGCGATGTCAGTAAGTTCGCAGATGATACCAAGATCGGTAGAGTAATCCAATCAGACAGCGACGCTACCGTTCTCCAGGATGAGCTTGACAGACTATATGATTGGGCGAGGAAGTGGCAGATGGAATTCAATGTCGGGAAGTGTAGCATTTTGAGCGTAGGTAGGAATAACCCCTTACACAATTACTCCTTAAATGACACTCCTCTAAGCAGGTCTGGGCGTGAGAGAGACTTAGGTGTCCTAGTGAGCGCTGACCTCCGTCCTAGGGCTCAATGCATTCAGGCTAAAAATCGGGCAAACAGAGTACTAGGTTTCATCTCAAGGAGCGTGAGCAATAGGAGCGCTGAAGTCATCCTCAAACTTTACTTAGCACTAGTAAGACCTCATCTCGATTTTGCAGTTCAGTTCTGTTCCCCTTACTATAGAATGGATATCAAGATGTTAGAATCTGTACAGAGGAGGATGACAAAGATGATTCAGGGGGTGAGAAACTTGCCTTATGAAGACAGGCTGAAGCAGTTAAATCTACACTCTCTAGAAAGGCGAAGGTTGCGAGGAGACTTGATCGAAGTTTATAAATGGATGAAGGGATTTAATAAAGGGGATGTCAATAAAATTTTGAGAGTGAAAGAGCCAGGTAGGACGCGTGGCAATGGTTTTCAGTTAGACAAATTCAGATTCAACAAAGACATAGGCAAGAATTGGTTCACCAATAGAGTGGTTGACGAATGGAACAGGCTTGGGAGCCATGTTGTGGGTGCCAATACCATAGATACATTCAAGAAGAGGTTAGATAAAGCCATGGATGGTGAGGTAAGGTGGGGTTGAGTGTACAGGAGCTGCCTTGTATAGGCCAACCGGCCTCTTGCAGACTCCTTACGTTCTTATGTTCTTAAAAAAAAAGAAGAGACGGAGAGCGAGAGATAGATAAACGGTCAAAATTATGATATACGCGTTGTTTTAAGAAAGTTTTGGAAGAGGGGAGAATTAAGGGCACGGGAGATGAAAGAGACAGCCAATGATTAACCCGTCCGCTGCGATTGCCACGGATTTTGCCTTCACTGGTAGAGAGGTAGAATAAAATCCCAGGTCTTTCTCTGCCTCTGTGGTGGATAGTGGAGTCCCCCATGCGGTATTGGTGTGCTGGATATCCCCTTTACATTTTTCTTCATTAAATTGTAGCAGCCACTTTGTTCCACTCCTGTATCTTGGTAATGTCTTCTTGTAGGAAACCCGCAGTCAAGGGGTTTTAAGGCGGGCGTGGAGAGGCGCGGCTTGGGTTGGGTCGTGTCCCTGGAGTCAGCACACTCCCGCCTCCTCTTCAGGTCTCTCATCAGCTCGGATAATCATTTAGATGAGCTTCGGGTATTTTCCTTGCCAGACCAATTATTGTAGCCAAGCGGGAAGTGGTATGCTCCATCTACCGCTCTCCCTCTCCCTCACACACTCTCTCTCTCTCTCTCTCTCTCTCTCTCTCTCCATAACTCTTTATTTCTCTCTTTTCTTCTTTCTATCTATCTTTCTCTGTTCTTTTGTAATCTCTTCCAAGCCTCATCTTATTTTTCCTTTTCCTTTTTCCTCACTCACTCTTGCTTTACTCTTTTTTCCTCTGTTTCTATCTTTCTATCTTTCTTTCTTCCTTTCTTTCTTTCTCTCTTTTCTTATCTCTAACTATCTTTCGCTGCTCTTTTGTAATTTCTTCCAAGCCTTATCTTATTTTTCCTTTTTTCCTCACCCACTCTCCCTTTTCTCTTTTTTCTCTGTTTCCTTCTTTCTATCTTTCTTTCTTCCCTTCTTTCTTTCTCTCTCTATCTCTGTTCTTTTTTAATTTCTTCCAAGCCTTATCTTATTTCTCTTTTTCCTTTTTCCTCACTCTTCCTTTACTCTTTTTTCCTTTGGCTGGGTCGGACTTTCGTCACATCACACAAGCCTCTTTAGTCTCTCTTACTCCCTGTTTTCCCTCCGCTCTTCTCTCCTTCTCTCCGCTTTCCATAATTTAGTGATTTAATCCGGCTTACTCTCCTCTTATCAACAACTGCAGAATGTGAGCTTTCGGGGATATAAGCCTTTCTCTCTCTCTCTCTCTCTCTCTCTCTCTCTCTCTCTCTCTCTCTCTCTCTCTCTCTCTCTCTCTCTCTCTCTCTCTCTCTCTCTCTCTCTCTCTCTCTCTCTCTCTCTCTCTCTCTCTCTCTCTCTCTCTCTCTCTCTCTCTCTCTCTCTCTCTCTCTCTCTCTCTCTCTCTCTCTCTCTCTCTCTCTCTTTTCCTCTCTCGCCTCTTCCTCTTCCCGTTTTTTTCTCTTTCTCTTCCTTTTCCTTCCTCTTCTTTTCCCTTTTCATTCTTCACCTATTCAGCTTCAGCATGTAATCAGACTGTAGGCATATAAACACACACACACACACACTCACACACACACACACACACACACACACACACACACACACACACACACACACACACACACAGGAAGAAAGAGAAAAAGAGAGAGAAAAGTTTTAACATCCTGGAAATTCCTCGCATTCCCTCCTCCCTTTTTTCATGTAATGGGGACCTCGCTGGATTAAATTATTCCTTTGCTCTTTATTTTTCTCCCGTAACTCGCGGAGTGTTTGGAACAATTTGCATATTTCGTGCATGAAGCGCCGAGGAAGGCAGACTCCGCGGCTTACAAAAAAAAACGTCCGCCAACCGTCTAATAAAGTGGATGTTTGGCGGAGTTTTGCAAGTATTGGACCATCGAAAGTCGAGCGAGGTTGTGGAGCGGGGTTGTACGAAGGTAAAATAAGGAACCGCTGGCGATCTGAAACGGATACTTCTGAAGGAGTTTGTGTTATTAGTAAGTTATGTCGCTCGTTATGTCTAGATGTCTGGGTAGAGATTACTTCACTGTATTTGATGAACGTGACACTTTGTAAATGTCAGCGAGTTTTCCGATCTGATTCTGTTTTGTCAACTTTCTTTTGATAAGTTTGTGTGTAGCGTTTTTGATGTAATATTTCGTGCAGTAAATAAAATAAGCACACAATGTCGCTGCTTCCCAAAGCCGAAAAGTAGAAAGATCAAAATCCAAAATTAGTTGGAGGTGTCTTGGTATTCCCCTCCTGAAGGTGTTCAAGTTGCAGGGAGGAGGAAGTACAGGCAAAGGAAGACTTTTTTCCAGAGTTTACCAGAGAAAGGGATAAAAGAATGAAGACGCTTGTTAACTTTTGCATAGAAGATTTGGAAAGTATTGGGCAACTTTGCGGCGGAATTAAGAGGAAGGGAGCTGTTGGGAAGAAAAGTTTTTGACTCTGTCCACAAGTGCTAAGAGTTTCACGCAGATGAGTTGCACGCTCCATACCAGGGCGGCCAGGGCCCTTATATATGGATAGCCTTTGGGAGTGGGAAAAACTGAGAGGGACGACACCGAACGCCTAAACTTGAGGAAACTGATTTAGTAAAAGAGTGCATATGAGTTTCCTGATAATATTTTGTGTTAACGCCAGAACAAGTATGATTAGTGTAGAAGGAGACAACAGCTGTGTTTTTTTGAAGAATAGAGAATAGGTGTTTGAGGATTGTGTCGAGTTATCAGCTGTAGAATTTGAGTTTTTGAGGCACTGAAGGACACCAGGTTCCTTCGACTGTTCAGATATTATAGTAATTAAGATTAAGATGAGATATTTTTTGTTGATTTGGGTGTGTTGGCAACATTGTATCGTATTTGAAGAGTGTAACTGTGAAGAGCATTTAGTAATCGTTGGTGACCTTAAGAGCTTGCGTTGCTGAAAAAACTTTTGTCAATGATGTTGTTTTTATTCGGTGTTATGAGTGTTCTGAGGACGTCGTTACAGATAAAGTAATCGTTGGTGTGCCGAAATTGATACTCTTGATGAAGATTTGTGCTTGTGATGATGTGATTACTTTGTTTATGTAGGATGCAGGGGAAATGATGATATACTTGATGAATTAGGTTATAGAAGTGTCTGTATCGTTGCCATAATTTTAATAGTGAAACTGTTTCGTCTTTGATTTGCTTGCTGCATTCGCTGTTACACCCGCACTGGTACCTCTAAAAACGACCGTGATCTCATTGTAAGATTTGCAGTATTTCCTTCTTGCACAAGATGTCAAAGCAGGTCAAAGTGTTGGGTTGCAGGAAACGTATGACTTTTTATTTTTTTTATTTTTTAACGTGTCGGCCTTTAGCAACAGTAGGCTTTTTTGAGGGGCCTGGATGGTGGTCGTCCCCAGCCCGTCATGGTGCAGGCAAGTATTTATAGTGGCGCCATCTTTTCTTGGCTCATGCTGCCCCCCGGAACTCCTTGATTCACTTGGACGGTTTCCTCTTGAGTCCGAGTTGATGGGTGGTCTTCAGGACAGCATGTGGGTAGTCTTCGGCCATTCGGCGGTGACTGAAAAATCCCAAGTGGTAGCGTGAGGATTCGAACCCGTGTCGTCCATTACGTGGTGAATGTGGAGCCCGCACGCTACCACTCAGCCGCCGCCTGCCCATTGCTGCTTTGTAAGTTCATCATAACCCTGTTCATTTATTTTAAACATGATTTTATTTAGTTGAAGTCGCTGGTGGCAAAAAGGTTTGTGGAAACTGAATATTTTTTTTCTGGTTGTCTTGTTACTCGTTTTTTTGTTTTGTTTTTTTAATACCCATTAATTTGGGGAACCCTCGTGTTCGCTTGTTTAGGAGTTTGTAGCACTGGTGTTGAAATTACACAGACGCTTGCATGAAAATTTCTTATATATTTTTACTATAATATAATAATATATTTTTTAACCCACAGATTTCTAGTGATTTATTTTTTCGTGTAATTAAGGTGTTGAGCCGTGCAGTGTGAAAATTGTAAAATGATGCAGGTGCAGAAGAGAAACGCTTTGCACGATGTATATTTTTCCTTTCCAACACGTGTTTTAGCGCGTCGGCCATATTTTATAAGTGATGAAATATTATAGCTTATTATGCCTTCCTTCTGGGTGGAAGCGAGATGTGTCACACTATTATTATTATTGTTGTTATTATTACTATTATTGTTATTATTATTATTATTATCATTATTATTATTATTATTATTATTATTATTATTATTATTATTATTATTATTATTATTATTATTATTATTATTATTATTATTATTATTATTATTATTATTATTATTATTATTATTATTATTATTATTATTATTATTATTATTATTATTGTTGTTATTACTACTGGGTTACGCTGAATCCGAAAATGACAACCGTTTCTCTCGATCAGGTCAGGTTTTTGTGCTAAGTCGATTTAAAAAAGTAGTAGAAATGGTAGTAGCAGCAGTAGTAGTAGTAGTAGTAGTAACAGTAGTAGTAGTAGTAGTAGTAGTTCCTGTTGTCGTAGTGGTAATAGTTATGTTAAAGATGCAGTAGTAGAAGTAGTAATAATGGTAGTAATAATGATAATGATATAGTATTAGTAGAAGTAGTAGTTGTAGCAATGACCGTCTTGTTGTTGTTGTTGTTGTAAAATTAACCAGCACAGCAGCGTTACAAGCAGTAGTCATAAGAGCTGCTGAAGGAGGAGGAGGTCGAAGGGAAGTAAGGGCCAGGAGGAAGAGGAGTACAACATTAGCATAAGCGAAAGCACTTTACATAAAGAGGCCGCAGGGGGAGGCGGGAAGGCTACGAGACTCAGACGAGGAGGTTTTAGGAGGATAAGTGTCGGGGAGTGGCGGGGAAGGAGAATTAGTCGTGGTGGTCGTTGTAGTAGTGTAAAGTATAGTAAAAGTAGTTATGGCGGTAGTAGTGGTGAGAGCGGCGGTGGTGGTGTTGAGGTGTGGAAAGTGTTGGTGGTGGTGATGGAGGTGAAAGACTTGAAGTGGTGAAAGTAGCGGTATTCTTTTTATCTGCATATACATCACCACACACACAAGACGGTCATCACCACAGCACAGACACATCCATATCACCACCGAGACACACCTCACCACACACACTAGACGGTCATCACCACAACACAGACACATCCATATCACCACCGACACACACCTCACCACACACACTAGACGGTCATCACCACAACACAGACACACCCATATCACCACCGAGACACACATCACCACACACACAAGACAGTCATCACCACAACACAGACACACCCATATCACCACCGAGACACACATCACCACACACACAAGACGGTCATCACCACAGCACAGACACACCCATATCACCACCGAGACACACATCACCACACACACAAGACGGTCATCACCACAGCACAGACACACCCATATCACCACCGAGACACACACCACCACACACAAGACGGTCATCACCACAACACAGACACACCCATATCACCACCGAGACACACATCACCACACACACAAGACGGTCATCACCACAGCACAGACACACCCATATCACCACCGAGACACACATCACCACACACACAAGACGGTCATCACCACAGCACAGACACACCCATATCACCACCGAGACACACACCACCACACACACAAGACGGTCATCACCACAGCACACACACCCATATCACCACCGAGACACACATCACCACACACACTAGACAGTCATCACCACAACACACACACACACTAGACAGTCATCACCACAGCACAGACACACCCATATCACCACCGAGACACACATCACCACACACACTAGACAGTCATCACCACAGCACAGACACACCCATATCACCACCACCCCATATCACCACCGAGACACACATCACCACACACACTAGACAGTCATCACCACAACACACACACCCATATCACCACCGACACACACATCACCACACACACTAGACAGTCATCACCACAACACACACACCCATATCACCACCGACACACACATCACCACACACACTAGACAGTCATCACCACAGCACAGACACACCCATATCACCACCGAGACACACACATCACCACACACACAAGACAGTCATCACCACAACACAGACACTCCCATATCACCACCGAGACACACACACCACACACAAGACAGTCATCACCACAACACAGACACTCCCATATCACCACCGAGACACACATCACCACACACACTAGACAGTCATCACCGCAACACACACACAAACACACCACCACCGACACACACATCACCACACACACAAGACGGTCATCACCACAACACACACACCCATATCACCACCGAGATACACACAACCACCACCACCAAAACCGAGTCATCTCCAGAACACAGACACACCCATCTCACCACTGACTCACGTAGACCCATATTAGAAAACGTGTCAGAACCAACACACCCACATATGGTAAGGCTTTCGTAGAGGGTGTAGTGTGTATTTCATTGGGCAATTTTATGAGCCTGGTGATAGTTTGACAAGACTTGTGCACTATGAACCTGAAAAGCAGTCTTGAGAGCCCGACTTATATCCTTTATGGTCTTTGGATATATTTGTTTTAAGAGCCGAGAGCGCTTGAGCATACGGGTCATACATAGCACCCCCAACACAACGCAGTCATCAGCAGAACACAAAAACACCCATATCGCGGTTCATCTTCCCTACCCCCCCTGGCCTCCCCACACCCAGGCTCCGATGATGTTGCCGAGTGGGTGTGATCTCTTGCACTTCCTCGAGGCAGCCTGCAGAATACTTGGCAACACGCCTCGCACTTGGGTGATCTTTATGCTCGCTTTCTCTTCATGCGAGGGAAATGAAGAGTGTTGGAAAACGTGGATATTGAGCTTATTTCGGCAGCGTATGGCGTTATTCAGTACCTCCACTAACACTTTGAACTATAAAATACTCTTCCAGCTGACTATTTTTTTTTTATATTGATGTTACCACTCGTCCCATATTTTGCTGGGTTATTTTTAGGACTATGAACTCATATTGAAAAAAAAAATGTAGTGAATGTGTTGCTTTTGTGTTTTTTCCGCATTATTTGGCGGTATGTGAAGCTTTTGTAAAGAGTTTCAGGTTCCCTTGCGTAATATTCACTGTTTTTTTACGATGACATCTATTTGCGGTGCGGCGTTCGGAGATGTGCCGGGAAGAGATCATTTTAAAGGAGAAACGGAAAGGAAGAACAAAAGGAAAGGAGAAGAAAGGGAACGATTGAGAGAACATTTCCATGAACTTATGATCCGTCTTTCTTTGTATACGTACGCTTTCTTTTTCTTTGCTGCGCGTCGTGGTATATATAGTCGCCGCGTATCGGGAAACGAAACTCAGCCACAACATTCCAACCGCAACCCTTCTCCAACCCTAAAGAAAGGCTTACATATGTTTATGGAATGGTTGTTGCGTTTCGGTTTTCCATTTATATGCCTCACTTTTTATTTATTTATTTATTTTTTACTTAGGATATATATACTTTATTTTTTTATTTTTTACGTCCTCACCTATAGCGCCGGTAGGCTTGCTTGAGGGCCCTGGATGGTGTTCGGCCCCAGCCCGTCATGGCGCAGGCAAGTGTTTATAGTGACGCCATCTTCTCTTGGCTCATGCTGCCCCCCGGAACTCGTTCTTGATTCACTTGGACGGTTTCCTCTAAAGTCCGGGTTGATGGGTGGTCTTCAGGACAGCATGTGGGTAGTTTTAAGCCACTCGGCGGTGACTGAAAAATCCCAGGTGGTAGCGTGGGGATTCGAACTCGCGTCGTCTATCACGCGGTGAATGTGGGCCCAGCACGCTACCACTCAGCCACCGCCTACCCAAAACTTCTCTACCTCAACTCTGTCTTCATGTCGGCACCTTTTAACCATAATCTCATCTTTGTCATTCCTGTAACAAGTAAACTCTGTAACTGTTATCACCCACAAACCTCTTATTCAGCTCAAAACGTGTATACCTTGTCAGCAACGTTTATATTTCACCTAAAGTACCTTAAAAATATACGTTCATTACTAATCCAAAACGCCTCGCATTCAGAGACATGAGTACCTATCTAATCCTCGTACCTGCGCCCGAGTTCTTCTGTATTACCTCTTTCATTTTTAAACTTTTCTTTCAAGGGAGCATCAACGTGGCGGCTAATTTATCAGTTTCCTAGGAGCAGCATATTGGCGAGCATTTTTCTGTATCATATCGACCCTTGAACTTTATTTTTTCCGTCAGACAGTCGGCCGGGCAATCAACACCCAGCTCATAAAACAAGGAAATCAAATAGAGGAACATGGTGCTCGCCTTTCATGGCCGGGACTCAAACGAAATGTCCTTCCTTCTATCTGTGTGGTCTCTAATAATAATAATAATAATAATAATAATCGTAATCATCATCATCATCATCATCCTACTACTAATACTACTACTACTACTACTACTACTACTAATAATAATAATAATAATAATAATAATAATAATCGTAATCCTCCTCCTCCTCCTCCTACTACTACTACTACTACTACTACTACTAATAATAATAATAATAATAATAATAATAATAATAATAATAATAATAATAATGATAATAAAAATAGATATAATAATAAATAATCACACCCAATATTATCACTCCGGAAGCATTAATTATTCCTCAATGTTCAGACCAAAAAAAAAAGCGAAAATAAAAGAAAGAAAAATAGTTACTGTCTTGGGCGGCTACGTATAAGAACCCCAAGCCACGGAAGGCACTCCAGACGCATAAATTATTCCAACCTATTTCACCCCATTTATAGAATCACTGAATGAGGAGAGACAGAGATAAATCACCGAGGAAGACCAGGAATGAGCCTCGCGCTTATAAGACCGGGGCCCGCACACTCCTCAATGGCAAGCAGTTCCCCCCTCCTCCCCCATCCCCCCCCTACCACCCTCCACACACACACACACACACACACACACAGCACCGACGCGGGGAAGGTATTTAGCGGCGGTCGTAACTTAGCGTGTGATGGCCCGCCGCCGCACCTCGTAATAACTCGCAGCCATGCACGCGCGAAAATTAATGCTTGGGATAATGGCCAACGGGGCGTGTGTGTGTGTGTGTGTGTGTGTGTGTGTGTGTGTGTGTGTGTGAATGAGAGATAAATAAATAACTAAATAAAGATAGAGAGAAAAATAAACAAATTGAGATAGATCGATAGATACATGGATAGATGGATAGATAGAGTGATAGATACTTAGATTGATAGATAGATGGTTAGAGAGAGAGAGAGAGAGAGAGAGAGAGAGAGAGATAGATAGAGAGAGAGAGAGAGAGAGAGAGAGAGAGAGAGAGAGAGAGAGAGAGAGAGAGAGAGAGAGAGAGAGAGAGAGAGAGAGAGAGAGAGAGAGAGAGAGAGAGAGAGATGAATGAAAATGACGGTAAAGCCTGCACAGTAACTAATTAAACCATTCAAATATTATAACAAAAGAAGAAAGGAATAACTCGGTGGGAAAAACAGGAAGAAAGACTCAATTTGGAGACGGTACCCGTGGACTCCCTTCCCCTCCCTCCCTGTCTCCCTTGTATCTCCCCTTCCCTATCGTTCTTTCTAGTGCTTCTTTTTGTCCCTCTACTCCTTTCCTCTTCCTTCCTCCTTCCCTCCCTCCCTCTCTCTTTCTTTTTCTCCATTCCTTCCCTCCCTCTCTCTCTTTTCTCTTCCTCCACTCCTTTCCTCTTCCTCCTTCCGTCCCTTCCTCTCTTTTCTCTTCCTCCACTCCTTTCCTCTTCCTCCTTCCGTCCCCCCATCTCTCTTTTGCTCTCCCCCTCACACTGCCCCCCCCACCCACCCCCACACACACATACACACACACACACACGCCCCCCCCCCCCCACACGCCACTCCCCCCCCCACACACACACAAGCACACATATAATTTACATATATCTACAAAGTCTTAAGTGGCTATTTCTACACATGAGAGAGAGAGAGAGAGAGAGAGAGAGAGAGAGAGAGAGAGAGAGAGAGAGAGAGAGAGAGAGAGAGAGAGAGAGAGAGAGAGAGAGAGAGAGAGAGAGAGAGAGAGAGAGATTTACATAGATTTACATAGATTTACATAGAAAATCAGACCACACAGACCCCATGGTCCAGACTTGGTGGTCTGTCCTTAAACCTAAGTGATTTTACATTAATCAGAAGACTCCAAAACGTTGCATTTCTACTCTAGTTGATATTAAGTTGAAGGAAGTGACGGTCGAGCTTATTTTTGAAGGAGTCAATCGTGTTACACTGGACCACTGACGGTGGAAGCTTATTCCATTCTCGCACTACAACGTTGGTGAAGAAAAATTTGGTGCAGTCTGAATTTACTTGTCTACATCTGAGTTTTACGCCATTGTTCCTCGTGCGCAAAGTGTCATCGATCATAAACAATGTTGATCTGTCTACATTCGTGAAACCATTAAGTATTTTAAAACATTCGATCAGTTTTCCTCGGAGGCGACGTTTCTCAAGAGAGAACATGTTAAGGGTAGAAAGCCTTTCTTCGTAGGATTTGTTACGCAAGGAAGGGATCATTTAGCAATATCCTTTGCATGGTGGGGAGACCAAAACTGTACCGCATATTCCAAGTGGGGTCTGACTAAACTGTTGTAGAGCGGGAGTATTACATCTTTATTCTTGAATACAAAGTTTCTTTTAATGAAGCCCAGCATTCTGTTCGCTTTATTTGCTGCATCGATGCATTGCTGTGAGAATTTGAGGTTTGACGCGATTTTGACCCCCAAGTCTTTGACGCATTGAATGCTTTTGAGTTTAACGCCGCGCATTTCGTATTCGAACTTCTTATTCCTCGTTCCAACTTGAAGGACCTGGCACTTGTCTACGTTAAAGGGCATCTCCCATCTATCCGACCAAGCTGAAATTTTGTGCAAATCCTCTTGGAGGCTTTGCCTGTCTTCGTCAGTGAGAACCGAGTTGCCAATCTTTGTGTCGTCTGCAAATTTACTAATGCGGTTATTGAGTCCAACATCCACGTCGTTGATGTAAATAATGAAGAGCACTGGGCCAAGAACCGAGCCCTGAGGGACGCCACTAGTGACAGGCGCCCACTCTGAGAGAGAGAGAGAGAGAGAGAGAGAGAGAGAAACAGACCCAACCCAGCATATCACACCTTCACACAAACACGAACCACACTGAACATCAACGAGGCGAAAACAAAACATTCTCTCCCTAGGCGTCTCGTGTGACTGACTCCCTCGACGAAACTCTCACAAAGGAGGAAGGAAAGGCGAGGAGAAGGCGGAGGTGAGGAGGTGAGGAGGAGGAGCTTAGCGTTTAGTACTGGATGGAATTGTTGAGAGGGAGTCTCTGTGAGAGGTTAAGAAGGGAGGAAGTTGGGCGATGCAGAGTGAGGGAGAAGTTGAGATTCCCGGGAGGAATGGAATTGGAAGTAGAAGTAGTAGTAGTAGTAGTTGTAGTAGTAGTAGTAGTAGTAGTAGTAGTAGTAGTAGTAGTAGTAATAGAATTGGAAGGAGGAGAAGGGGAAGAAGTAGAACGGGAATGAAAAGAAGAAGAAGAAGAAGAACAAGAACAAGAAGTAGAAGAAGAAGAGGAAGAAGAAGAAGAAGAAGAAAAGAAGAAGAAGGAAAAGGAGGAGAAGAACAAGAACAAGAACAAGAAAAAGAACAAGAACAAGAACAAGAAGAAAAAGAAGAAAAAGAAGACCACGTTCCTAGCTGAAAAGTGAGTGGCAGACGTTTTAGAACTCCCGAAGAACACACTGGTACTCAGACACTTTAAGACATGCAATATTGCGCGACACCTTTCAGAGAGAGTGTGAGTGGACACCTGCCCGGCCCGCGTTCTTTTTGTGGAGGAAATGAAGACGTGAAGGAGGACGAGGAGGAAGAAGAAACTGTAAGAGAAACGAGAGTAGAATAGAACGAGAAAAAATGAAGAAAAAAACGGAAAGAGAAGAAAAAGAAGGGAATGTAAAAGAAACGAGAGTAGAATAGAACGAGAAAAAATGAAGAAAAAAACGGAGGAGAAGAAAAAGAAAGAAGAAGGAACGAAAGTAGAATAGAACGAGAAAAAAATGAAGAAAAAACGGAAAGAAGAAAAAGGAGATGTTAAAGAAACGAAAGTAGAATAAAACGAGAAAAAAAAGGAAAGAGAAGAAAAAGAAAGAAAGAAGAAGGAAAAAGGAAGTGTAAAAGAAACGAAAGTAGAATAGAACGAGAAAAAAAGAAAAAAAACGGAGAGAAGGAAAAGAAAGAAGAAATAGATGAGCTAAAAATGAATAAAAATATCTAAAATCAATATCAACTACAGGCTTTGAGGAAAAAAGTGTCTTATTTGTATCAAGAGACTTTATAGGTTAACATTTACTGTCATCAACATACTGGAAAATGAGAAATATTAAACCAACATAATCAATGGCAAACCTTTTAAAGCAGGGTTGAGGCAAAGTGAAAAAATAAAACCAAACATTTACTTATAAAAAATAAAACACGTTTGAAAAGTCATTACCACCTGAACCAAAGCAGCGTTATTGGGTAAAACGGGTTAAAAATAAAGAAAAAAATACATGATAAAAAAAAAAGAGAAAGAGGAAAGGTTAGGGGAAATGTTTGATGAGTTACCAAGTGCGAAATCTGAGGGTGGGACGCATAACCCCCAGTACGAAAATAACGATGTGGACTCAAAATGAATGAAAAAAAGAATGAAAGAGTTCGTGGTAAGAAAACTAACAAAAAGACGGACTAAGAAAAATATATACGCAGTGTCAATAGAAGGTATAGAACAAGATAAAAATTGCCACGCTTTCTCTACCTTGGTATTAAAAGTATTACTAACCCCCAGTACGAAAATAGCGACATGGACTCAAAAGGAATAAAGAAGAATGAAAGAGTTCGTGGTAAGAAAACTAACAAAAGGACAGACTAAGAAAAATATATACGCAGTGTCAATAGAAGGTTTGAAATAAGGTAAAAGTAGCCACGCTTTCTCTACCTTGGTATTAAAAGTATTACTAACCCCAGAATAAGGTAAAAGTAGCCACGCTTTCTCTACCTTGGTATTAAAAGTATTACCTCGGGCATCAAAGCTACGTCGAGGCATCATACAGAATAACCCCCCAAAAAATAGATTCATCAAAAAGTAACCGATGGACGCTCACATATTGCTTACCTGTCTCCCGCCACTCAGGTGTTCAAAGAGAGGAATTTTTTATACACCCTCCCTCCCTCCCTTCCTCTCTTCTTCCATCCCTTCCTCTCTCCTTCCCTCCCTTCCTCTCTCTTTCCATCCCTTCATCTCTCTTTTGCTCCACTCCATACAAACTGCACTTCTCCCTCCCTCCCTTCCACCCTCTCTCCTTCCCTCCCTTCATCTCTCTTTTCCTCCACTCCATACAAACTGCACTCCTCCCTCCCCTCCGTCCTTCCATCCTTTTCTCTCCTCCTCTTTCCCTTCTTTCCTTTTTTCCCTTTCACTTCTCCGTTCCTCACCGTTTGCCTACATCTTTCCCTCCCTACCCCCTTTCACAGTCCTCTTCTTTATTCTTGCTCTCCTTCTCTCCTCTAGTCCTTTTGCAATACCTATTTCTCCCCTTTCTGACCCTTCCTGTTTCCTATCTCTTCCCTTTTTAACCCAAACATCTTAACTTTCTTTCCTTCTCACTCTCTCTATTCCCCATTTCTTCCTTTCTACCTCCCTCTACTCAATTCGTACCTCAGTTTTGATTCCCCCTTTTCTGACACTCGTTCCATCACTCCATCACCCCTTTCTAAATCCACCTCTTCCTGGGTCTTCCTTCTTCAACCCAAACATCTTTATTTTCCTTCTTCTCCCCTCTCTGTTCACCCACTCCTCCCTACACCCATACCTCCCTCTCTACCTTTCACCCACGTTCTACTCGACTGGGACCTTCATTAATACTCCCCCTCCCTTTTTTTACTGTAATTCCAATCATCTTTCTCCGTCACACACTTCTGCTCTCCCTCCCTCACTCCCTATTGTTTTCCCTTCCTCCCTCCCAGCATCCCATTCATCTACTCGTCTCCCTCCTCTCCTCTTCACACGCGCCCTTATTCTGGCACTCTTCATCCTCTCCCTCTGTTCCCCCTCTCACCATTCTCCCTCGCCCGCTCTTTCCTTAAATTCCTTCCCTCCTCCTTTCCTTTTTGCCTACATTCCTCATTTCCATACTCAATATCCGCTTCCCTTTTCCCTTTTTCCCTTCTTCCTCCTCCTGGCTCTTTTTCCACCAACCAACATTTATTCTTTTATCGCACTTTCCTCTCTCTGTTTTGCTCCATCCGTCTCCACCGCCTCGATTCCACTTATCTCTATACCTCATTACAGTAGCCTTTCCTATCTCAGTTTTTCTCTCAATCCATTGCCTACGTGACCTCCAATTCCCCTTCTTTCCTCTCTCCATCTGAAAAATGAGTAGAAGGTCGAGGTGATGTAAGTTTGGAGGAAAAATATACGGGGAGATGGCCATTGCATGCTACGGAGATGAGCACTGAGGCTACGCGCAGCTATAGCGTGTCCCCTCAACTACACTTCTTCGCCTCCCTTCCTGAGTTTTCCCTATTGCCTCTCCTTTACTCCGTGCTTCCTTCCCGGCATTCCTTCCAGCATTCCCATCACCTCACTTTCAACCTCTTATATCCTTCCCAAACACTCTCGATTTCACTCCTTTTCTACTTAAGTTTCTCTCCTTTCCTACCTCCCTCTAATCATATCTTTTGAGTTTTTGTTTCTTATTTTGTGAGCTGTAAAAAATCCATATCTTGTTTGGGAATTTACTGAGAGAGAGAGAGAGGGAGAAAGAGAGCTACAGAGAGAGAGAGAGAGAGAGAGAGAGAGAGAGAGAGAGTGTGTGTGTGTGTGTGTGTGTGTGTGTGTGTGTGTGTGTGTGTGTGTGTGTGTGTGTGTGTGTGTGTGTGTGTGTATTTATTCTACATATATGTATTTTTCTCTCGTGCTTTTTTTCATCTTTTTTTTTATTACTTTTTCCAATATACACTTTCATTTTCTCTATCATTTTTTTGTGTTTTTTTTTATGTGAACTTTCCTGCTATTTTTTTTTTCAGTGTATTTTTAACCCCTTTTTTGGGGGTATTTTTCTCTTCCTTTTTTTTTTATCGTGAGTGAGTTTTCTTTGCGTTTTTTTTAGTTTTTTGGAATTGATTCTGTGTATGTATTCCTCTCTCTCTCTCTCTCTCTCTCTCTCTCTCTCTCTCTCTCTCTCTCTCTCTCTCTCTCTCTCTCTCTCTCTCTCTCTCTCTCTCTCTCTCTCTCTCTCTCTCTCTCTCTCTCTCTCTCTCTCTCTCTCTCTCTCTGCCTCACCCTCTTAACTCTCCTTCCCTCCTTCCCTTTTTTGTCTGTTTCACACTCTACCTCCTCTTCTATCCTCTCCTTCCCTCCTTCCTTCCTACCTTCCTTCCTGCCTCTTATTCTCCCATCCCACTCCCTCCTCTTCTCTTCCCTTCCTTTCCTCCATATTTCCTCTGCCTTTCCTCCTTCCCCCAATTCTTCCATTCATCTTCCTTTCCTCCAGCTTTCCATCCTTCCCTCTCTACCTCCTCTTCCTCCCTCTCTACCTCCCCTTCCTTCTCTCCCTACCTCCTCTTCCTTTCTTTCCTCTCCCCTTATTTCCCTCCCTACCTCCTCTCTCTTTCCCTCCTTCCTCCTTCCCTCCTCCTTACCTCCTCTTCCTCTCTCCCCTTCTTCCTTCCTTCTCATCTTTCCTCTTTTTCCTCTCCTCCCTCCCCCCTTTCCTTCCCTTCTTACCTCCTCTTCCTTCTTCCCTCTCCCGTTCCCTTCCCTCCCTACCTCCATCCTTCCCTCCCTAACTCCTCTTCCTTTCCTCTCTCCTCCCTTACTTCCCTCCCTGCCCCCTTCCTTCCCATCCTCTCCCTTTCCTTCCCTCTCTCCCTCTTTTCTTTCCTCCCTACCTCCTTCCTTTCATCCCTCCTCCTTTCCCTCTTTTCCTCCTCCCCTTCCCCCCGCCCCCGCTTTCCTTCACTCCCTACCTCACACTCCTCAACCCCTTATCTCTCCCTCACCCTCTCCCTTACTCACCAAAAATGCCTCTCTCACCATCAACTCATCAGGCTTATAATTACATCACCGTTAGTTACATTACTACCTCTCCCCGCCTCGCCGCCTTCCTCAACACCGACTTACGTGACTCGAAGGGACGGGCTGATTAAGTATTCAAGAGTTTATTAAAGAGTGAATCCATGTACCGGAACACCTAGACTTAACACCTATAAATCCTTTCTCATCACCTTCACCAACAAGAAATACTCCAGTCTTGCATACGAAGACGGGTAGAGGATTGGATAGTTAATGAGCACATGTGACAGCGTACTAGAATTTCACATCAGACTCATCACTTTCTCTTCACTTAGCTTGCCATTACATTCTCTCCCCTTTACCCTCATGAAATACTCCAGTCTTGCATACGAAGGCAGGTAGACGATTGGATAGTTAATGAGCACAAGTGACAGCGTACTAGAATTCCACATCAGACTTATCACTTTCTCTTCACTTAGCTTGCCATTACATTCTCTCCCCTTTACCCTCATGAAATACTCCAGTCTTGCATACGTAGACAGGTAGAGGATTGGATAGTTAATGAGCACATGTGACAGCGTACTTGAATTCCACATCAGACTTATCACTTTCTCTTCACTTAGCTTGCCATTACATTCTCTCCCCTTTACCCTCATGAAATACTCCAGTCTTGCATACGTAGACGGGTAGAGGATTGGATAGTTAATGAGCACATGTGACAGCGTACTTGAATTCCACATCAGACTTATCACTTTCTCTTCACTTAGCTTGCCATTACATTCTCTCCCCTTTACCCTCATGAAATACTCCAGTCTTGCATACGAAGGCAGGTAGAGGATTGGATAGTTAATGAGCACATGTGACAGCGTACTAGAATTCCACATCAGACTTATCACTTTCTCTTCACTTAGCTTGCCATTACATTCTCTCCCCTTTACCCTCATGAAATACTCCAGTCTTGCATACGAAGGCAGGTAAAGGATTGGATAGTTAATGAGCACAAGTGACAGCGTACGAGACTCCCTCATTAGACTCATCATATCTTTACTTACCATACCGTCAACTTCTGTCTCCCCTTCACCCTCAAGAAATACTCCGGGGACTTCCATACGTAGGAGGTGGAGGATTGAATGGTGCGTGATTAAGTGTGACAAAGAACCAGAATACCTCACCAGACTACCCACCACCTTACCTCCACGCCAAGAAACACTCCACAGATTTGCATACGAATGAGGTGGAGGATTTATTTTTATATTTTTACAGCTAAGGAGACAGTTCAAGGGCGTAAAGAAAAATAAAAAAAAAAGCTCGCTACATAAAAAAGCCCGCTACATAAAAAAGCCCGCTACATAAAAAAAGCCCGCTACATAAAAAAAGCCCGCTACATAAAAAAAGCCCGCTACATAAAAAAAGCCCGCTACATAAAAAAAGCCCGCTACATAAAAAAAGCCCGCTACATAAAAAAGCCCGCTACATAAAAAAAGCCCGCTACATAAAAAAAGCCCGCTACATAAAAAAGCCCGCTACATAAAAAAGCCCGCTACATAAAAAAGCCCGCTACATAAAAAAAGCCCGCTACATAAAAAAAGCCCGCTACATAAAAAAGCCCGCTACATAAAAAAGCCCGCTACATAAAAAAAGCCCGGTACATAAAAAAGCCCGCTACATAAAAAAAGCCCGATACGAATACCTAATGATACAACGTGACAGTGTACTTGAATTTCTCATGATAATAGCGTTTTCGTTAGTCAGAATATCTCCACCTCCTTGCCCTCACCTTGCCCTGGCGAGACTTGCACGCGAAGGGAGCGGGGATGGTTAGGTAATAAATAACTTGATAATGAGTATGACTTAAGTTTACCGGAATACCTCATCAGAGTAATAATCACGTCAGCGTTAATTAGGTTATGTTAGCATCACTTCCTCACCGCGCCTGCGTCAGAGCCCCGCGAGGCTTGCACACGAACGGACGGGATGGTTAAGTAATGAATAATTTGTTAATGACTATGGCTTAAGTTTACCTGAATGCCTCATCAGACTCGTAATCACGTCACGTCAGTTACACTATAATGGTATCCCCCGCGTCTCGGCTCCACCCTCAACGGGGACTGCATGAAGAACAGTCTCGTCTTCCCTGCCTCCTTGCTGTACACTCTCCTCATTGCAACCATTCCTCCATGCAGTGTTCCCTTCCCCATCCCTTCCTCCCTTCACTCCCTTCCTCTCTTCCTGCCTCACACTCTCTACTCCCAACAAAGACCCGAAAAGCTAACGGTTCAAGCGCAGTGGTCACTTGATTGGATAAGGAAAAACATATTAAAAAATGTGACGGTTGACCGGATAACAAAAATAAGTAAATAAATGCGTTCTTTAAAAATGAATGACGGAATCTTTGATTAGGAAGTAATGGAGACCGTCATGTAAATCAGTGCTGTCCAAACCTTTTCGCCTATTGTACCCTTTATTACCTTCCCCTACTGTTACGTGCCCTCCATGGCTGATTAAACTCAATTATATTACATTACATTTATATTATATTATATTTAGGTACACGTACATTACGCGTCCTTCCTAGGTACTCGACCCTCCCTCTCTCTTTTCCTTCATAGAACATGGGAAGTTTCTGCTGTGTGTGTGTGTGTGTGTGTGTGTGTGTGTGTGTGTGTGTGTGTGTGTGTGTGTTCATCGGCTTTTCACGTACCCCTTTGATTTATGCTGCGTACCCCCAGGGATATTCAAGGCATATTGAAATTACTATTATATCTTAAAATTTCAATTTCATAAGATATAAAACGTTTAGAAAATAAATTGAGATAGTTACCATGAGAGCATTCTTAGGTGATTAACTCAAACTCATCCACTTTTGGGAAGACTCTGATGACAATATACTTAGTTTTGAAGAATAAAGGTGAAAAAACTGGCTGACTCGATGACTCTTGGGGACGATATTGAAAGCCCCGCCGAGCTTTGAGGGCTTCGTGTGCCCTGAGGAAAACAAAGGCCACATCAGGGAAGTCAGCGGAGCGTCACGCCTTGCAGCGGCCGAAGTTTCGAGTGGACGGCCTCAACGACAGCCGCGGCCCGGCCCTGCAGACTGCTGGGATGGCCGGAAGCAAAAATAATGGTACAGGCGACGCTTCCTTCCCGCCCTGTGTTTTTCTTTACCTCCTTTGTTTTGCTGGTACAGGCGACGCTTACTTCCCGCCCTGTGTTTTTCTTTACCTCCTTTGTTTTGCTGGTACAGGCGACGCTTACTTCCCGCCCTGTGTTTTTCTTTACTTCCTTTGTTTTGCTGGTACAGGCGACGCTTACTTCCCGCCCTGTGCTTTTCTGTACTTCTTTTGTTTTGCTGATACAGGCGACGCTTCCTTCCCGCCCTGTGTTCTTCTTTACTTCTTTTGTTTTGCTGATACAGGCGACGCTTCCTTCCCGCCCTGTGTTTTTCTTTACTTCCTTTGTTTTGCTGATACAGGCGACGCTTCCTTCCCGCCCTGTGCTTTTCTTTACTTCTTTTGTTTTGCTGATACAGGCGACGCTTCCTTCCCGCCCTGTGCTTTTCTTTACTTCTTTTGTTTTGCTGATACAGGCGACGCTTCCTTCCCGCCCTGTGCTTTTCTTTACCTCCTTTGTTTTGCTGGTACAGGCGACGCTTCCTTCCCGCCCTGTGCTTTTCTTTACTTCTTTTGTTTTGCTGGTACAGGCGACGCTTCCTTCCCGCCCTGTGCTTTTCTTTACTTCTTTTGTTTTGCTGATACAGGCGACGCTTCCTTCCCGCCCTGTGCTTTTCTTTACCTCCTTTGTTTTGCTGGTACAGGCGACGCTTCCTTCCCGCCCTGTGCTTTTCTTTACTTCTTTTGTTTTGCTGATACAGGCGACGCTTCCTTCCCGCCCTGTGCTTTTCTTTACTTCTTTTGTTTTGCTGGTACAGGCGACGCTTCCTTCCCGCCCTGTGCTTTTCTTTACTTCCTTTGTTTTGCTGATACAGGCGACGCTTCCTTCCCGCCCTGTGCTTTTCTTTACTTCTTTTGTTTTGCTGATACAGGCGACGCTTCCTTCCCGCCCTGTGCTTTTCTTTACTTCCTTTGTTTTGCTGATACAGGCGACGCTTCCTTCCCGCCCTGTGTTTTTCTTTACTTCCTTTGTTTTGCTGGTACAGGCGACGCTTCCTTCCCGCCCTGTGCTTTTCTTTACCTCCTTTGTTTTGCTGGTACAGGTGACGCTTACTTCCCGCCCTGTGCTTTTCTTTACCTCCTTTGTTTTGCTGGTACAGGCGACGCTTACTTCCCGCCCTGTGCTTTTCTTTACCTCCTTTGTTTTGCTGGTACAGGCGACGCTTACTTCCCGCCCTGTGTTTTTCTTTACTTCCTTTGTTTTGCTGGTACAGGCGACGCTTACTTCCCGCCCTGTGTTTTTCTTTACCTCCTTTGTTTTGCTGGTACAGGCGACGCTTCCTTCCCGCCCTGTGTTTTTCTTTACTTCCTTTGTTTGCTTTAAGTATGTTTCTACGCCCAGTAAAAAGTGTTTCGTTACAATGAGTTGTGAATGGATTATCAAATTTTTTTTTTTCACGTTGTTGCCTATTGCGCCGGTAGGCATCTTCCCGGTGGGGCCTGATGGTCGGCCCAAGGCTTCTTCCAGGTGGGGCCTGATGGTCGGCCCAGCCCGTTCTGGCGCAGGCGAGTGTTTATAGTGGCGCCATCTTGCATACGTGGTACTTTACTGCACACATATTGTATTCCATCTCATTCAGTGGCTATCCTTCCTTTTCCGTAAATGACCTCGTTATATACACTTTTACATACTCCCAATAGGCTTATAACTATTCTTTAGGTTGTGTCGTTGTACTTCATAATCTGTCTCTCATTTTCATTCCGTCACGTCCTCGTTCTATATATGTACACGTTCTAGTTTTTGGTGATCCTCTATTTCGGTTCGCCCTGTTCAAGATTCATTATAGTAACACGCAATCTGTGGACGTGCCGGTGTTCCCTTGTGGATAATTACATGTATTTATCACCCCGTTGCGTCCCTTCCCCCGGGTGTGTTATTAAAGTGTTAGTTGTGCGTGTTTCGGTGCCCTGAGGTCCAGAGGCTTGAAAATATGTAGTACCCTGTCACCTGTCACGTTGTTATCCATTATGAATCCTATGCCGTCATATTTCATTGCGTTTGTGTTGTTTACTTGTAGTCCTGTTACATTTCACCAAAAATTAATGTATCCTACTTTATTTCTTTACGTTTTGGCTCCCCGGCGCCTGTTTTCTCTCTGCCGCTACCTTATTAAAACAGTATATTGTATCCACGGTAATCTTCCATATTTTAAGTAATATCCTGTGAACTGTTTCTGGGTATGTTCTTGGGAGCCATGCTGTGGGTGCCAATACCATAGATACATTCAAGAAAAGGTTAGATAAAGCCATGGATGGTGAGGTAAGGTGGGGTTGAGTGTACGGGAGCTGTATTGTATAGGCCAACCGGCCTCTTGCAGACTCCTTACGTTCTTATGTTCTTATAACATTGCTTTTCTCCCACTAACAAATATAACGATTGTGACTTGTTAATTAGAGGGGAAAATGGATTATATTGCTTTCTCTTTCCTCGGCGTTGGGTACGTCGCTGATGTAATTTTCTTTTCAATCTTGGAGGGAAATCAGAAGGGGAAAGAGATGGGGAGATTACACGTGGAAAAGTGTCGGACTGATAAGAAGGGAGGAAGTGACCTGGAGAGGATGTGAAAAGTGGCGCCCGAAGAACAGTGATTTTTTTTTTTTACAACAAAGGAGACAGCTCAAGGGCACAAAAAAAGGAAACAACAATAAAAAAGCCCGCTACTCGCTGCTCCTATGATGACGATGACGAATTCTTTCACGGTATATGTAGTAAGATGATATAATGAAACAATGGAATAACTCTCTCTCTCTCTCTCTCTCTCTCTCTCTCTCTCTCTCTCTCTCTCTCTCTCTCTCTCTCTCTCTCATTTTTAGACTGATGATGTAAAGGAAAGTGAAACAAAGCAGTGTGTTTGCGTCTATTTATACATCATTTTGCCTCCTATGTGTGTGTGTGTGTGTGTGTGTGTGTGTGTGTGTGTGTGTGTGTGTGTGTGTGCGTGTTAGAGGAAGAATGGCAAGGATGAAAAATATGGAGAAAGAAATGTTGGAAAGAAGAAGTTTATACGAGCTGTTGGAGGAAGAGGAAAAGTGTGGGAGGTAATACAGTAATGGAGGAGGAGGAGGAAGAGGAGAAGGAGGAGGAAGAGGAGGAGGAAGAGGAGGAGAAAAAGAAAGAGAAAAAAGAAATCTGCATCATCATATGCTAACTCATTCCATCCAGAAACAGAGGAAGCGAGTCTTTGTATATTTTCCGTGGAGGAGGAGGAGGAGGAGGAGGAGGAACAAAGTAACATAAAGTAAGAACAAACAACAGCAGACATGATTGTCCTTACGAGGCTGTTTGTGACAAGCTACACTAACACTAACACTAGCTCTGATCTCCGTCCAAGGGCACAATGCATTCAAGCTAGAAATTGAGTAAACAGGGTACTGGGTTTTATTTCAAGGAGCGTAAGCAACAGAAGCGCCGAAGTCTTCCTCAAACTATATTAAGCATTAGTTAGACCTCATCTTGATTTAGCGGTTTACTTTTGGTCACCTTACTATAAAATGGATATCAAAATGTTAGAGTCGGTGCAGAGGAGGATGACTTAGATGATTCAAGGGTTACGAAACTTGCCATACGAGGAAAGACTTAAACGTGCATTCTCTAGAAAGGTGAAGTGTGCGTGGAGACATGATCGAGGTTTATAAATGGATGAAGGGCTTTTATAAGGGGGGTATTCATAAAGTTCTGTCGGTAAGAGAACCGGGTAGGACACGAAGTAATGGGTTTAAACTGGATAAATTCAGATTCATCAGGGACATATTAAAAAATTGGTTTACTAACAGAGTGGTGGATGAGTGGAACAGGCTGAGCAGTCATGTGGTGAGTGCAAATACAATTGTCACATTCAAAAATAGATTAGATAAATTCATGGACAGCGATATTAGGTGGGGTTAGATTCACGGGAGCTTAGCTTCAAAGGAGCTGCCTTGTACTGGCCTACCGGCCTCTTGCAGACTCCTACGTTCTTATGTTCTTATGTTCTTAACTATCTAATCAAAGGTGGAAGATGAAGGACAAGAGGAGGAGGAGGAGGAGGAGGAGGACGAGGACATAGGAGAGGAAGAAGGAAAAGAGGAGGAGGAGGAGAAGGAGGAGGAGGAAGAAGAAGTGGAAGAGGAAGGGAAAGAGAAAAAGGTAGAGGAGGAGAAGGGAAAAAAGAGAAAAAAAGTGGAATAAAAAGTAAAATATGAGGAAAAGAAATCGTAGAGGAAGACTTGTGGATAAAGAAAGAGGAAATCAATAAGAAATCAAGATAGAACAAAACATAAGAATCATAACAACAAGCAAACGATAAATAAAAAAAAAAACATTGAAAGAAACTAAAAACCAGAGACCTAAACGGTAACACAAACAAACACAAGGAAGCGACAGTGAGAGAGTGCCAGGACAAATAAGGAAGGCAAGGAGGAAACACGTAGCAAAGATCAGGTATCGAAAAGCCTGACGGTGTATAACGAGGCTTTCTGGTTCAGCGGGCCGGCCTGCCTCACCGGGCCGACTCGGTATTATTAGATCACGGGGGAAGAGTAGGGCGGCCCGGCTCCTCCCCACCAACCCGCCCACCAGCCCCGCCCCGCCTTTCACGAGTGGCAGCCGAGAAAAATGTACACCCCAGTATCTGTTTCACGAGAGGTTCACACTCACAGAAGATGGACATGAGGCCTTTTGTGAAGCGTGTAGCACCGAACAGATAACCGCTCTAGTCTTATCATTCTTTGTGTATCTATGGTCTTATTTATTCATTCCCGCCTTGAGTTGATTTAGACTGTGATGAAGGAAATAATTTGCGAGTACGAATCACCAAAAGTTCTCCTAAACCTTCAATTCAGAAAGAAATGCAATATATGAAAATTAATGTTTTTTCTTCTTTTTTTTACAACAAACGAGACAGCTCAAGGGCACAAAAAAAGGAAACAATAATAATAAAAAAGCCCGCTACTTGCTGTTCCTAAAAATAATCCAAAGAGGTGGCCGAAAGAGAGGTCAATTTCGGAAGGAGAGGTGTCCAGATACCCTCCTCATGAAAGAGTTCAAGTCTTAGGCGGGAGGAAGTACAGATTTGATTCGAATTTATGAGTTGAACTGTTTTCATACGCCACCAATTCAGAAATAAAAAAAAAAATTACCTGAGATTTAATGCGCTGTTTTTGATTGTGATATGTAAGAGTTGAGCCAATCTCGCACTCTTTCGTTCTATTTATGGGATAAGAAATGAATAGCGTTAGAAGTTGGGATGAAGCGCGGGAACTTGAGAATAAGGCTGTCCGGGAGAATTGGCAGGTAACAGAAGAAACATAATGAGATTACCTCCAACGGCGGTCACTACGCGCGGGAAACTGAGGATGAGGAGCGGGGAGAGGCGGGAAGGGGAAGAAAAAAAGTAGCAGAAACGAGGAAGAGAGAAGTAGTAGAAGGCTCAGAAGAAAAAAGAGGGAGATCAGGAAGCAAACGAAGGAGAAAGACAAGGAAAAAGATATAAAAAAAAGGAAGAAAATTAGTTGATAAAAAGTAGGTAGATAATGAGAAAGGGAAGGTGACTCGGAAAAAGAGGAAGGTGTAGGAAGAAGAGGAAAAAAGAGGAGTAGAAAATATATAACAGGAAAAGGGAAAAAAAAACTTGGGGTAGGAAGTGGAGGACAAAGGAAAAGTACAAAAGGAGGAAGAAAAGAAAGAGAAGGAGATATATAACAGAAAAGAAAAGTAGGAAGAGGAAGCGGAGGAGAAAATAGATAGATGGAGGAAGACGGAAGCAGAATCGGGAAGAGATAAGGAAGAGGAAGGAGGAAGAACAAGTGAAAGGAAAGGAGAAAGCGATAGCAAGACAGGAATGACAGGAAAGAAAAAAGAAGAAAAACGATAGATGAAGGAAGGCGGAAGCGGATTCAGGAAAATAGGAAGAAGAGGAAGGAGGAGAAGTAGGAGGAGGATGGTGAGGAGGAGGAAGAGGAAGAGGAGAAGGAGGAGGAACGGCAGAAGTTTGGCGCGACACATTGGGGGCCGCGTCAGGACTGGACAACGGCTGCCACTCAGACGCCGCAGAGAGTTTGGCCGTGGGTATGTGTGGACAGAGAGAGAGAGAGAGAGAGAGAGAGAGAGAGAGAGAGAGAGAGAGAGAGAGAGAGAGAGAGAGAGAGAGAGAGAGAGAGAGAGAGAGAGAGAGAGAGAGAGAGAGAGAGAGAGAGAGAGAGAGAGAGAGAGAGAGAGAGAGAGAGAGAGAGAGAGAGAGAGAGAGGGGGAGGGGGGGCGTACCTATGCGAGTTGAGTCTTAAGGATGTTGAACCTATTTGCGACCACCGTCCCTCACGTCCAGGGGATGAACAACACCCAGGGAGTAAGCCTAGCGGCCTACCACATGAGGGGCTCACTCCCCACTCCACTAACACTTGTGACGGGTAAAGACACAAGGCAAGTAAACACAAGACAAGTGTGTATCGATGTTTATTTTAAAGGTGCACGGTGTATATATATGTATATTGTATATTTTATTCAATAAATATTTTTATATATAATACTTCCTGTCCTATGAAAAGGCAAAACACGACAGTGCACGTTGCGGCAATTGTTGTATGTTAAAACAAAATAAGAGAGTTAAAAAAATAGATAGACATCGTTTTTTATACGTGATATTTAGCAAGCTTTCGCTCATCTGTTTCGTTATGACCTTGCGTTAACTCCACTCTGAGTTATCTGTTTACGCTAAACACACACACACACACACACACACACACACACACACACACACACACACACACACACACACACATGCGCTCTCTCTCTCTCTCTCTCTCTCTCTTACGCTTTTCCCATGCAAATGTAATTAAACACGTGGGAATTCGAACTCCGTCTGTTCAGTGTGGGCGTGTGTGTGTGTGTGCGTGTGTGTGTGTGTGTGTGTGTGTGTGTGTGTGTGTGTGAGTGTGTGTGTGTGTGTGTGTGTGTGTGTGTGTGTGTGTGTGTGTGTGTGTGTGTGTGTAGGTTTCCTCGTGTATTCTTATGATCTGGATTTGCTCTACGCCTGAGGTTTGTTACAATTTTTTTCATAAAATAGAGAAGAAAAATAATAATGATAATAATATTAATAATAATAATAATAATAATAATAATAATAATAATAATAATAATAAGAAGAAGAAGAAGAAGAAGAAGAAGAAGAAGAAGAAGAAGAAGAAAAAGAAGAAGAAGAAAAGAAAGGAGAAGGAAGAAGCATTATTATTATTATTATTATTATTATTATTATTATTATTATTATTATTATTATTATTATTATTATTATTATTATTATTGTCATTGTTGTTATTATTATTATTAGTAGTAGTAGTAATAGTAGTAGAAGTACTACTACTACTACTACTACTACTACTACTACTACTACTACCACTACTACTACTACTGCCGCTGCTACTGCTATTACTATCACTAGCAGTGGTAGTAATTCTTGTTATTGCTGTAAATATCCAAAGTTTAGGCATCTCTTCAGCATATGACTCTTAGGTCATGCTAACATCCCAGAGCATCTCCCTCCCTCCCCCAAAATGAAAACAGGATCAGTTTCGGGTAATGGCAACATATTGTCATAGGGAAATATCAATATTATTTTTTGTTACGTTCGGCCTATAGCCTATAGCGATGGGGCATGGTGGTCGGCCCCAGCCCGTAATGGCTCAGGCAAAGTGGCGCCGTCTTGTTTGATTCATGCTGCACCCCGAAGCTCATCTTTATTCTAAGAGAGTTTATCTGGAGTCCGGGTGGATATGTGGTGTTCTGGACAGCATATGGGTAGTCCTTGATCACTCGGCGATCAATGGAAAATATCAGCTCGTTGCGGCGGACGGGATGCGAGCCCGGGGTCTTCCAGGACACTGCGCCCGGCCGCTGACAATTCATCTACCGCCTTCCCATATATACACCGTACACAGTGCACAGTACACAGCTCTGCCAGTGGCTTTGTTACTGTATGTGTTTTATTCACTTTTATAAATGGTTTAATTTTATTTTTGGCTCTTCTACTAAAGACGAAGGTCCTCTTTCGTCTGAGTCACGATTAAAATTTCGTTAATTCTTTTTGGTCTTCTTATATATAATATCTCACTTTGAATACTTAGTAAAAATAGCTTTCTTTAAAATGTTCATTCTTTTTTCATTGCTTAATGTCGTTGTTTTTAAAACGATTTATTGCATAATGAACAACCTCCGTGGTGCAGTGATTACCGTGCCTAACCATCAATCCGCGGGCCTTGTTCGAATCCCGGCGTGCAGTTCATCCAGGTGTTTCTCCTCCCTGTCGGCCTGGTCGATAAATGGGTACCTGGGGACACCAAGGGAAAGCACACTGGTACTCTGAATGTCACATTATGTCCCTGGGTAATGGGTTCTCACCTACTGAAGGTTCAACGGCCAATGCGACAGAGATTAGAACCGAATACGAGCTCAGTTACAGCGTAGCCCCAACTTTATCCCTTTTTCTTTATAGAGATGGCAGCACACAACTTGGCCTTTGCTCCCCTTGATAGAATGATAATGATGGAGTTGGGCAAAATGTCTCATGAGCAAGGATGTGGGAATACTTGTAGCATGTATCCAGCAGCTTAGAGAACAGTAGCCATTTAAAGACACTGTTAAAAATAGCAGGGAAGCGTGATTAAGTTGGAATTTGCGTATCCGTGTGTGTGTGTGTGTGTGTGTGTGTGTGTGTGTGTGTGTGTGTGTGTGTGTGTTTGAACGTGCGTGTTGCAAGCTATTTAAGTTATTTTTGTGCAACACTTTTTTTACTGTGCATTACATGGCGAGGGAGTGTGTGTGTTGAAGCAGAAAAAAAAAATAGTAGGTTCATTAGACTATTATCCTTCTGAAGTGGAGGTTAGCGCGTCTGATTGGAACATTAGTCCAGCGTTGCCAAAGTATCGTACTCATCGCATTGCATTTTGTAGTTCCTGACCGATAACTATAGTGAAAAACAAACAAACTTCAATAAATAACAGTTTTAATGCTAGCTTTGATGATTCTCCGTCGATATTTGTGTAGGTACGAGAGTTTGAGGCTTAAAAATGCTAGATACGTTGTGGTGAATACGATAATCTGGCAACGGTGGACAATTTACCCCTTGGCTACGGTACACGATAGAGTCATTCCGGGCACGCGCGACACATCCGTTCACCCTCCTTAGCGGATTTCTCGATACCTGGGCGCTTGGGGAAAGGTGGCTGGCGTAAACTCAAGTAACCCCTACGTCTGCGAGAGCCACGTGTCCCGGAGAGGGGAGGTGATAGATAGATAGATAGATAGATAGATGATAAGAAGGAGTAAAA
>NC_066554.1:9033615-9073615 GCF_024679095.1 Eriocheir sinensis
CCTCGTTTCGTATCTGGGCCAGACGTGGATGCTGGAGTTGTGCTGGCGGTGCTGTGAGTGGCGGCTGTTGGTGTAGTTGTGTGCAGCATTCTGGCCACTGCTTTGCTGGAAGGAGTCGTTGCTCCGCTGTGCCGGCCTCCCGAGGTGCCGAGGTGCGCCACGCAGCGAGTTAGAGGCGGATCTAACGGGCTGCTGGTGAGGCCTCGAGGTAAAGTTGGGAATGGCTTGGAGCGGCGCGGCGTATCTGAAGTAGTCGTGGCCACGGTACAGCTCACGATCCTTAACGGGGGCGCGGAGGTTACCAGGGTTGAAGCCCACATGTTTTGGACAGGTGGACCGTGGCATCTTTTCTCCCTTAAGGATACCTTTAGGAGACTTCCCTCCAACAGTGGTATTCATTGGTGTACCGCCTGCTGCTCTAACTGTTTGCTGGTGTAGTGTAGTGTGTTTGTTTACTGCGTCCTGTACTGGCCCTTGCTGTGGATTCACTGTTCTTTCCTTTCGCCTTTCCAGCTCAGGACGAATGCTGGAGAGAGGGAAGCCATACCTGAAGTAGTCGTAGCCACAATACAGTTCACGATCCTTGACGAAAGTGTTCAGGTTCTGGAAGTTAAAGCGCACACATTTATGAGCGGTGCTGGCCGTCTTTCCTTTCTTGAGTATCCCTGTGAGATGCTGTGGCTCAATGTTTGTGTTGGCTGAATCTGTTGCTTCCTCTGTTACTGTTTTCTGAGGCTCTGGCAGTTTGTTTACTGCTTCCTTTGGTGGCTCTTCCTGTGGCTTCACTGTCCTTTCCTTTAGCTTTTGCAGCTCAGAAGGAATGCTGGAGAGAGGGAGGCCATACTTGAAGTAGTCGTCGCCACAGTACAGCTCACGAATTTTGAAGAAAGTGTTCAGGTTTTGGAAGTTGAACCTGACAATTTTCCTGACCGGGTTTTGAGATGCATCCCGCTGTTTGAAGCTGCACTTAAGGGGCATCTTTTCCGGTGGCCCGGTGACGGCCCTGCACCTGCTGGAGGGAGCGTCCCCAGCAGTGCCTTCTCGCTTGACCATGTGCAGAGTAATTACCAGAGTTGTAACCCTCTTGCCATGGCTCTCCATTTGTGTCCAGTCTTTTACTGCGACTGTTGTATCATCCACTGGCTTGAGGACCTTTTCTCTCTTCACCAGGTGGATAGTGATAGTGAGAGTTTGAGGCCTCCTGCCAGTGGCCCCCTTTCATTTTAATGTAAATGAACAATCTTTAGCAGGAACGTGAAGATTACCAACGTTGTCCTCTTCTGGGATGGCTTATCCTCGTCGTGTGCCGCCTTGGCTACACCGACCACTGGCGGGGACGCTCAAAGAAAAGGCTGAGAGTATAACGCTGGGGCAGAGGGACGTAATACAGGTGACTTTTCGTTGCGTCAGGAGTAAACTGAATACCGAGGTGCTTTCATCTGCTCCTCAAGCCCCAAGTGGCTGTCGAGCAGATTAAATCACCAAAGCGGGCAACCTCGTAATGAGCCAATAGGCTTTCTGTTGCCTGCATTTCCATGTTTGTTTCCATGTTTGTTTCCTCCTCTTCTTCCTCCTCCTCCTCCTCCCCTCCTGCAGCAAAACCGATCAAATCCTATAAAATTCCCATTGGCCATTACGTCGTCGCGGAAGAAGCGAATTGGACGTTCACGGGCGCACACGCAGCGAGTGTTTTTGTCTGCTTTAAAAGTCATTGAAATACCTTGCGAGTAGATTCAATTATCTGAGCAAACAGTTTCGTTATTAGCCCATACGCGTTTGTACATGTTTTCTCCTTCTTCTGCTCTTTCTTCTCCTTCTCTCCTATCTCCTCTTCCTCTTCCTACTACTTCTATTCCTTCTCCCCTTTCTCCTCCTGCTTCTCCCCACTCCCTTTCCTTCTTTCTCCTTTTTCTCCTCGTTTTCCTTACTGATTCTCCTTTTTTTCTTCTTTTTCTTCTATTCTCCTTCCTCTGCCTCCTCCTCCTCCTCCTCTAACTTCTCCTCCTTTTCCTCTCCTAACTTTTCCTTTTCCTCCTTTTCCTTCTCCTTCTCAAAATCATCATCATCGCCATCATCATTATAACCATCCTTTGCTTTTCCAACTCTTTCTCGTCTATTCTTTACGTGTTTTTGGCATCATTATCTCCCTCATGATCACCACCACCACCACCACCAGCGCCATAATCCCCGTTAACACCTTGGTAATGAGCCGTTAGGTCAGCCCCGCGCTCAGGTGATCAGGCAGGTTAATTACGCGGCGTGCAAGAATACCTGTTGTGGCGGGCAGGTGTAGGTTGACCCGCTTCTGCTTCTTGGCTCATGCTCTCCATCTCTCTCTCCCTCGTCATTTTCCGCCTTTTTTTTATCCATTTTTTTTGTCTTGTTTTTCCCTTCGACGGTTTTAGTTTGTACGCTTCCCACCAAACACACGATAAGACGAAAAGTGTTCCTTGTAGATCTAGCGTTTGTTTGGCGTTGGTGTTGAAAGAAGGAGGAAACCTTAGGAAACTATACACGCAGGAAGCATCTTTACGTATCTGGTGTTCAAAGCAGAGATAACGGATCATTGTGGAGGATATGGTTTGGTTTTCGGCCGCTTACAATGACTCCGTGCTGGTCTCTCGAAGTGGTACTAAGTCTCGTTCTTCTGTTTGTCTCTCTCTCTCTCTCTCTCTCTCTCTCTCTCTCTCTCTCTCTCTCTCTTTTAGTTGTATATATATTTTTTCTTCATATTTTGCAGTTTCATATTTCGTTTTTTTTTTGTGTTCGTGTTTTATACTATTTTTTTTCTCCTTCTTCGTGTTTGTCTTTTTAGTATTGTTTTAGTTAATTTTCTTTTTATTTAGTTTTTTTTATTCCATTTTTGTTTCGTTTTTATGTTGTTCGTCTTTCCCCATTTGTGTCTGCCAGTCGTTATTATTTTTTTCACTTTTTGTTTCGTGTTTTATTTCCATTTTTTTCGTCTCAATTTTGTTTGTTTTTTCCCTCTTCGTCTTTGCCTTTCCTTGTTATTTTTTTTTTATTCACGTTTTTATTCCATTTTTCTTCGTCTAAATTATTTCTGTCTTTCCTTCTCTTCGTTTTTGTTGCCTGTTATTATTCTTTGTCGCTTCGCTTTTTTTGTTTTTGTTTTTTTACGCATGTGTCCTTTCAAGTTTTTTCCCTCTTGTTTCTGTTTCATGCTGTCTTAATATTCTTATCACTCCGCTTTTTTGTTTTTTTACGCATGTGTCCTTATAAGTTTTTTCCTCTTGTTTCTGTTTCATGCTGTCTTATTATTCTTGTCGCTTCGCTTTTGTTTTGTTACGCATGTGTCCTTTCAAGTTTTTTCCTCTTGTTTCTGTTTCATGCTGTCTTATTATTCTTGTCGCTTCGCTTTTGTTTTGTTACGCATGTGTCCTTTCAAGTTTTTTTCTCTTGTTATTATTTCATGCTGTCTTATTATTCTTGTCGCTTCGCTTTTGTTTTGTTACGCATGTGTCCTTACAATTTTTTTCCTCTTGTTATTGTTTCATGCTGTCTTATTATTCTTGTCGCTTCGCTTTTGTTTTGTTACGCATGTGTCCTCTCAAGTTTTTTTTTCTCTTGTTATTATTTCAGTGTCAGGGTAGTAAGGTGACGCTCGTTTAAAAATAATGGTTCTTGTGGTGTGTTTTTTTCTGCTTCTATTTTTTGCCTCCTCTTTTCCTCCGACCTTTTGTATTAAGTCTTTTCGTTCAAACGTTTTCACTAAATTCTTTTTACATACACTATTTAAACTTGATAATGTTTTTTTTATTTATTTTCAAGCGCCTTCCACTTGTCTTTTATTCATAACTTTCTACGTTTCTCTCACGCTTCTTATTCTTTACCGTATAGTTTCTTCTTCACCGTATAGTGTCTTCGTGTTCTCAAAAATTATCGTTAACTCCCTAACTTTCAACATGCAAACATTTTGGGGGCCGTGACACTCATACTTATTATATGGAGCGTATTGGCTATACAGGCAGCGCCACACGTGGCCATTCAGTGAACTGTCAGAGCAGTACTTTCTATAGAACTCAAGTTATGTACTAGAGTGCGTCTGAGGCTGCCTCCAGGATACAAGGCCTTGGTGCCGCCACCGCTCTAAGCCAACGACTGCACACACTTTACTCCTACCTTATTTCCTGACTCTACAATTTGAGGAGTGAAGTGTGTGCACTCATCGGCTTGGGGCGACGGCGGCATCATGGCCGTGTATCCCTGAGACAACCTCAGACGCACTCTAGTCTATAACTTGAACTCTTTGGAAAATTCAGCTTGGAGTTGAGTGGCCACATGTGGCGCTGCATGTATAGCCAATACGGTCCATTGCGTGTTTTGTTGTTTCTCTATTTTTACATGAAAGCGAAGCAGACTGAAGGTTGATGGGAAAAAGTCAGATAAAAGACTTCTGCATTGCGCCAGTGTACATTCCTTTCATTACGTTAAAGTTACTCAATTCTCGTCTCGTGGAAATATTATCTGAAGCACTATTAAACGCCAAGAATTTTTAACCCCTTGACCGCGGATTTCCTACAGTTAGACCTCACCAAACTACAGGAATGGAACAAAAAGTGGCTGCTACAATTCAATGAGGAAAAATGTAAAGTCCTGCACCTTGGGAGAGGATATCCAGCACACCAATACCACATGGGACACACTCCACTATCCACCACAGAGGCAGAGAAGGACCTGGGAGTGTATGTGACCAGGCTACCAGTGAGGGGATATCCAGCACACCAACACCACATGGGAAACACTCCACTATCCACCACAGAGGCAGAGAAGGACCTGGGACTATATATGTAACCAGGCTACCACTGAAAGCCGAATCCGTACCAATCGCAGCGGACGAGTTAACGAGCAAAATTACCGTACGTGGCGAGGAACATAAAGATAAACAAGAGCGTCCTGTCGTGGTGCGGTTCTGGCCACTGACAAAACAAACTCATCCAAATTATGAAACAACACCTAAATAAAAACTTTCACGTAATGTAGAAAACGAGGCTTTTTGTGTTTGTTGAGCCCACGTATGATTCACGCCTGAGTCCTACTTGTGTGTAAATACCGCTTTCGCGACTCGTATTTACCTGGATTATCGCACGCACCGCCTCGCCGTGCTTTTTACTGTTGCTGTTTGGTGTGGCTGTCGCAGGGATGATGGTGGGTTCAGTGGCTGCCTTGGTGACGGCCACATAAAGATGATGATAATGATAACGCTAATACCGGTAATAATGAAAATGATATTGTTTTTTTTCGAGATTTTCATTAGTATTAGTACTATTACCGTTATTAGTATTAGTATTATTACCATTATTAGTATTAGGAGGAAGATAGAAAATAGGAAGAGAACCCCCGAAACCTCCCTCCCTCACATTACTCACCGAGGGGTCGTATCAGTATTATTATCATCATTATTATTATTATTACCATTATTATTATTAAAAGGAGGATAAAGAAGCAGAAGATTCCCTCAGACCTCATCCTCTCGTATAGTGCCCACCGGGGGGATAACATTACTTTTTTTCCCCATTTTTTTGTTATTAATTAGGAAGAAAGTAAAAAGAAAAAAGTTGGAAAGTTTCGTTTAGTCGGCGCAACATCTGTGGTCATATGCCGGAGAGAGACAGGAGGGAGTAGGAATTATAGGAGAAGGGAACAGACCCCAGGAGACGGGACACAACCCCCGATTAATACCTGGTACCCATTCACTGTTGGGTGGACAGGGGCGTAGGGTATCGGAAAAGCCGCCCAAATTTTTCCACTCCGCCCCGGAATCGAACCCGGGCTCTCTTGGTTGTGAGCCGAGTGTGCTAACCACTGCACCACGATGCCCCCAGGTAAAATGGATATATCCTCCCTGCTCCCACCCCCCACACCCCCCCGCAGTACTCACCGGATGGGTCGTAGTAGACGCCATTGAACACGTCGAAGCAGGGGATGACCCGCAGCGTGCCCGGCGGCGTCTGCGGCCAGCACGACACGCCGTCAAACTTCACCGGGCACGCCCCCGCCATGGCGCCGCCGTACTCCGGCTCCATCAGCGACGCCACAAACTGGTCGAAGCAGTGCAGCACCTTCTGGTCGTCGTCCGTTGCGTTCACGATCACCGTCGACTGTTCCATGAAGCGGTTCCACATCAGCGTCCGGAGTTGGGCCAAGTCGATCTCCGGGTCCTGGCCCAGTCCTGCCTCGCCATTCTCCTCGTCTTCTCCTCCTATGTCCATGCCTATCTCATCCGGGTCCGGTCCTGGGTCCGGATACCCGATGGGGTCGTCGCTTGGGTCACTGATGGCCGGCATAGTGGCCTGTGGGTGTGGTGGCGGTGGTGGTGGTGGTCTACGCCATGACGGAATGTTTAGTTTATTGTTCTTGTCACGAGGGTTGTTATTGGTCTCACTTAATCACGGTTGTGGACATCGTCATCTCTGTTCTTCGTTCATTGTTTCGCTGAGTTTGCACTTTCGAAGAAATTTTGTTCATACACACCAAGTTTTATTTTTTCATTTGAGTGATGGTTTAGTTCTATCGGTGATCATTTTCCAGTGTTCTTGTATTGCCTTGTACTGCTTGTCTCGTCCTTCTGTTTATATGCTTATCTGATTCAGTACGCTTTTTGTTGGTCTTGTTTTTTTTCCTCTAATTTTCAGTGAAAAAAAAAAAATCCTTAGCTTATTATGTCCCTATTTTCTGTTCTTTTTTTTCTCTCTTTCCACTGTTTCTCTAATCACTATTTATGGTTTATCGAAAGATGTTTAATGTTCTCTTAATATGTTATCCTAAGTAGTTTCAACACTGAGCTATTTTCACGCCTCTGTTTTCCCAGTCTGCCTTTCTCTTTTAATCGTTTTCACTCCTTGCTCCTATTTTTTTAATTGGTTTCTTATATATTTTTCTCAATTCCTCATTTCATTATTTTCCTTCATTCACTTTATCCTGCTCCCCAAATAACTTCCTTTTCAATATGCTTTATCGAGAATCTGTTCACCAAATGACAATATCCTGCTTCTCTTCTCTGTCTTTTTTCTGTCCAGTCTTTTTCCTTTCCTGTTTCAACTGTTCTTTTTTCCCTATCCACCTTCTTTTTAGTTATTTTTGTTACTTTGTCCGTCTATTCCTGATGTGTTTACCTTGAATTCATCTTTTTACTTTAAACATCCTTTTTTTTTTTTTTTTTTTTTGCTGCAGCCGTTCACTCTTTTTTTCTACCAATGACTTTTCGTTTCACAGAGTTGCAATATTTTTTTGTCTTAGTCACTCAGCATAACACACACGCACGCACGCACACGGACCGGAGCGTCAGCACTGCAAAGTTGGTAACCACATACACTGAGGACCTAAAAGAGAAATGCATACAGGTAGGATACGAATACGAACACACACACACACACACACACACACACACACACACACACACACACACACACACACACACACACACACACACCACCATCATCATCACCACCACCAGCACTAAATCATCAAAAGAGATCTCAACCATCACGAACGCCCTTTCTTTTCTACACCTACAGGTTACACTCGGCACAATCGTCTGCACTCTCGGCCTGAACCAGATACACTCCGCACACACCTCCGCGCCCGGCATCAGTGTACACTCGAGACATGCAGAGGTAAATCTACACTCGGCATAATGAACGCTTAGCACGATAGTCGCTTAACACATGCACCTGGCGTAAAAACTGACCTCGGGGGTAAGGCAGCATTAGTGAGACTTCGCATTGTGGTCTTGTTTGGCTTTATTCCTTGCGCCGTTGTCCCCACCTAACAATGCTTATTTAAACGCTTTTACGGTTTCTTATGGTTGATTAAATACAGGCGAATAATATTTTCCTTTTGTTTAAATACTCGAAATACTACCGCAAAATATTCTTAAGGCGTGTTGAAAAATACTTTATAATACTTCTTTTTGTGCGTCATCCGGCGTTATGTTTCTTGCCATTAAAAATTTACTTATCTTCAGGCATGGTTAAAGGAGTAACAATGAATAAGTGGCACAAAATATCCTCAAGAGGTCATTCTGTTTTGAAATTTCCCTCAGCGTTTCAGAGCTTAGAGTTTTCCTAAAGTGTGGAAGAAGGTTTTAAACTCTCCCTGAAGCAATTGAAGTTTTTTTGGACAAGGATCACCCGAGACCCGACCCCCGGCAACCACCTGCAAGGCTGCCGACGATCACAGAATTACGATGAGTGTCTGGCGGGCTGCTGGTTTGTTTTGTCTGGCGGCTGGTTGACTGAGTGGAGGGCTGACTGACTGGAGGCCACTGACTATCAAGTTAACTGACTGGCCAATTAATCCGTTACCAAACTATCTGTCTCGGTATCTGCGTAATGGACTGGCTGGTTTGGTAACTGTCAGTCCAAGTGTTTTGAAGTGCGTCCAGACATTCGACTTGTTTCCAATATTTCTTCCTATTTATCGTCCTTCTCACCCTTGTCTTCCTCCTATTCGTTTTCATCCGTCCTCATTATCGTCGATTCTTTCTTCGTCCCCTTCTTCCATTTCTCATTCTCATTCTTCTTCCTCCCAATCGTCTTCGCAGCGGGCGTGGCTGACTGACAGGTTGACCGGTTGTCTCACTCAATAACTGACCAGTCGGCTGAGTAGTTTGATGGCTAGTTGCCTGTCCATGCGTCTGTGTATGTGTTTACTTGTCTGTCAAACCAACGGAGTGGTGGGCTAACTGTACAACTGACTGCCTGGCTGGCCGGCTGGTAAGGTGAGTGGCAGGTTGGCTGGCAAGCTGTTTGAACTGTAGGCTGAATAACAACTTGGTAAACTAACTGGTAAGGTGATTGTCCTGCTAAGTAACTGATGGCTGGCTAGTTTGCAAGACTGGTTAGTGTTGACGCTTCCTGGCTGGCTGGCTGGATGGATGCATGGATGGATGGTAGACTGACTGGTTGGATGGGTGGATGATAGATGGTTGACTGGCTGGCTGCCTGGTTGGTTGGATGGATGGATAGATGGATGGATGGATGGTTGAATGGGTGGGTGGATGGATGGTAGGCTGGTTGGTTGGATGGACAGATGGATGGTTGAATGGATGGGTGAATGAATGGATGGATGGATGGTGTGGTTGTTAGTTCCCTCCTCAGCAAGGGTGGCAGGTGAAGGGCTCCGGCTCGGGGGCTATTGTCTTCAGGGCCCGTCGAGTGGCCTTGAAGGGGAGTTTAAAATAAGAGGCTCTTGGGGTTTTGTGGTTCCCTCGGGCAGCCTCTCAGTTCCGGTGGTGGTGGTGGAGGTGATGGTGGTGGTGCTGGTGGTGGTGGGTGAGGCAAAGAATGCTTAATTGTAGAGTCATCCCAATGTTTTCTAATAGTTCCTCGGTGTTCTAAATGTCTCCTTGTTCATTGGATTTTAAGATTATCAAGTGTTCCATGTGTACCGAGGGTTATCTATATTTACAAAAGTGTTATAAGTGTTCGTAAGTACTTGTAAGTATTCCAAGTGTTTCAAAGTGTTTCCAAGAGTTTAAAGACTTGAGTGTTTCCATTATTGCTTCCTAATCCTCTTAATCCTAATCCTTTTCTTCCTCCTATTAATGTTGGTCCCTCTTAATTATCGGTTATTCTTTATTCCTCCTCCTCTCATTACGTTTCTCCTCATTCTCATTCTCATTTTCGTTGCAATTCTCTTCCTCCGTATCGTCGTCTTGGTGTCCTCCTCCTCCTCCTCCACCTCCTCCTCTTCCTTTCTTCTTTTCCTTCCTCCTCCTCCACCTAATCCCCCTCCTCTCCTCCTTCTTCCCCTTCTCAAGATTCAATCCTTCTCTCACCGATCATCCACTTCCTGAACCACCTCCTACTTCTCCACCCCGACCTCCTCCTCCTCCTCCTCCTCCTCCTCCTCCTCCAGATTCAATCCTTCTTCCAACTGCTACTCTTCGTCTTTTTTTTTTTTGCGTCCTCTTCTACCTCTTCCTCTTCCTCCTTGTATTCCTCCTCTTCCTCCTCCTCCTCCTCCTCCTCTTCCTCCTCCCCGGTTCTGCTGCTGGTGTCTCCTTTTTCTCGGATGTCTGAAAAGAGAGAGAAACTGTGGTCGGTTAATTTGCTTTGGTGAGAGAAGGCGAGAAAAAAAAGAGGAGTGTTTGAGGGAGGGAGGGAGGGAAGGAGGGAGAGAGGGAGGGAGGACAGGAGGGAGGGAGAGAAGGGCGGAAGGCAACAAGCGAGCGAGCCAGAGCAAAAAAAGAGAGAGAGAGAGAGAGAGAGAGAGAGAGAGAGAGAGAGAGAGAGAGAGAGAGAGAGAGAGAGAGAGAGAGAGAGAGAGAGAGAGAGAGAGAGAGAGAGAGAGAGAGAGAGAGAGAGAGAGAGAGAGAGAGAGACTAGGTCCAGACTAGGTGGTTTGTCCTTAAACCTAAGTGATTTTACACTAATCAGATGGCTCCAAAACGTTGCTTTTCTACTCTAGTTAATATTAAGTTCAAGGAAGTGACGGTCGAGCTTGTTTTTTAGAGAGTCAATCGGGGCACTGGAGAGAGAGAGAGAGTTTAGAGAGGAGAGAGAGAGAGAGAGAGAGAGAGAGAGAGAGAGAGAGAGAGAGAGAGAGAGAGAGAGAGAGAGAGAGAGAGAGAGAGAGAGAGAGAGAGAGAGAGAGAGAGAGAGAGAGAGAGAGAGAGAGAGAGAGAGAGAGAGAGAGAGAGAGAGAGAGAGAGAGAACAATAAGCGAGGAAGCGGAGAAGACGGATTCACGGTAAAACTAGTGTAAGACAAACTGGAGTGTGTGTGTGTGTGTATGAGAGAGAGAGAGAGAGAGAGAGAGAGAGAGAGAGAGAGAGAGAGAGAGAGAGAGAGAGAGAGAGAGAGAGAGAGAGAGAGAGAGAGAGAGAGAGAGAGAGAGAGAGAAGTGAAATTAAAACGGAAAACAAATGAAGAGAAATTAGAGAACAGGAGGAGGAGGTGGAGGAAAAGGAGGAGGAGGAGGAGGAGGAGGAGGAGGAGGAGGAGGAAGAAGAAGAGGAGGAATGAAATATAGCAGAAGGGAGGAAATTGCCTTGCCACGTAATTCATTGTATAAGGAAAATATTTGAAGGAAACAGCGAAGAAAGTAACAGAGAGAGAGAGAGAGAGAGAGAGAGAGAGAGAGAGAGAGAGAGAGAGAGAGAGAGAGAGAGAGAGAGAGAGAGAGAGAGAGAGACCTACACCTATACGCCCTAATTAGCGTGATCTCGTCTGTTCAGATTACCTGGCAGCCAAGATTCGTTGTCGGAAATGATAAGGGCAAGGAGGAGGAGGAGGAGGATAAGGAAGAAGAGGAGGCGGAGGAGGAGGAGGAAATGAAGAAGGAGCAGCAGAAGGCGGGAGAGCTTTGTACGAAGTTTACGCAGTGTGCTAACGAATGTGAGTAATGATCGGAGGGAAAAGGAGAGAGAAGAAGTTAGAGGGATAAGAATAGATAATAGGAAAGGCGGGTGAGCTCGTTGATGAGAAGAAGGAGCAGGAAAAGGAAGGAGGAGAAACAAGAGAAGGCGGAGTATGAAAGGAAAGAGGGAGATGAGAGAATAGGAGAGGAGAGAGTGAAGAAGGAGAAGGAGGAAGAATGAAAGGAGAGTGAAGAGAAGGCAGAGGAATGGAGTTAGAAGTTGAAGAGGAGAAAGCAGAAAAAAAATGTGCAATGCTTAAGAAAGTATGAGAGGAGGAGGAGGAGGAGGAGGAGGAAGAATGAAAGGCGGGTGAATAGAAGGAAGAGGAATGGAGATAGAAGTTGAAGAGGAGGAAGTAAGTATGAGAAGGTGGAGAATGAAACAAAGGAGGAAGATAAGATAAATGGGAGATGAGTTAATGAAACAGGAACAGGAGGAATGAATGGAGGAAGGAAGGAAAGGTAAAGAAGAGAAGGTGGAGGAAGAAAAAAATGAAAGGAAAGTTAGGTTCGCTGGAAAGGGGGAAGTGGAAAATGGGGAGTGGGGGGAGGGGATGGGAAATAAAAAGGCAGCGAATTGGGGGAATGGTAAGTACAAGATAAAGGAGAGGAGGATGTGGGTAAAAGGGAAGGGATGATAAGAAGGAGAATAAGGAGGAGGAGGATGGAGGAGGAGGAGGAGGAGGAACGAAAAAAAAATAAGTTCCGGTTCTGAAAAAAAAAGGTATGAAAAGAGGAGAAACAAGAGAAGACGGAGAATGAAACGAAGGAGGAATAGGAGAGACAGTGGAAAGGAGTTAGTGGAGGAGGAGGAGGAGGAGGAGGAAGAAGCATAGTTAAGGAAGAGATTGGAAACAAGGTTATAGTTTGGTTAATCAGGAGGATAAGTAGGTAGGGAAGGAGCTTTGGGAGGGGGAAGGAGGAGAGGAGAATAGGGAGGATGAGGCAGAGGAGAAGGAGGAGGAATACATAGGAACACATTGGAATACATAGGAAGAACAGACACCAGAAGACATGTCGGTCTATGGCGAGGGTGTCTGTTTACTACCGCTACGACTAGTAAACTACGCGTGGTAGGACAGGATAGAATAGATGAAGGCTCCTCCCCACCCACCTCTCCCTCCGCCAACGTGCCGGCAAGAAATAGTTAGAAGAGAACACCATGTGCCTTTGGGAGGAGGAGAAGAGAAGATAAACATAAGGAAGAATAAAGGAGATACAGAAGAAGGCAAAGAGGGAAGATGGGAAATAAAAGTAATGGAAGAGATGCGAGGAGACTTGACCAAGGTTTAGTAATGATGTTAACTGCTGCGGGGATCATGTTTCTTAAAGGTCCTTCCCTCCAAGCGAGAAAAATGAGAAAAAATCATCACTCACGCAAACCATTTCATAATATATATCAACACATTTGTGATCAGTTTATGCATCACCTATTTTTGGGGGTTTATATCATGGCAAAAATTTGGCCCGTCGCTGGTACACGGTTAAAAAGGTTCTGGTGGTAGGAGAGCCGGGTAGGGGGGACACGTAATAAAGGGTTCATGTTGGATAAATTAAGATTCAAGAAAGACAAGCAAGAATTGGTTTCCTAACATAGCGGTGGATGAGTGAAATAATCTCATCAGTCATTTGGGGGGGAGTGCAAATACGTTAGACACATTGACAGTTAGGATAGGTGGGGTTAGATCTACAGGCGCGGATCTGTATAGTTTTATCGACCCCCCTTTTTTTTACAACAAAGGAGACAGCTCAAGGGCATAAAAAAGGAAACAATAATAAAAAAAAGCCCGCCACTCGCTGCTCCTAAAAAAAAGAATCAAAAGAGGTGGCCGAAAGAGAGGTCAGTTTCGGGAGGAGAGGTGTCCCTAGCAAGTTCCTTAGGTTCGTATGTTCATAATTGAAGGAAGTGGAAAGTACAACAACGCAGCCGAATATGAAGGATAATTGATGAAGAAACGAAATGAAGAGGAAGAATGGGAGAAGCGTAATACAGAGAAATAAAACAACGAGGAAGGAGGGATTGAAGAGCAGGCGGAAGCGGAAAAGGATACTATAAAAAGGTATAAAAAGTGGAAAGAGTTATGGAGTATTGAAAAACCAAGAAAGAAGAAGGATATGAAAATGTGGAGGGAGAAGATGCGAAAATATAAATGAAGGAGAAAGCATAAGACATTGTGTAAGAAAAGGAGGATGAAGAGGAGGAAGAAGAGAGAAATGGGAGATGAGTCTGTGAAATAGAGGAATGGAGATAGAAGTTGAAGAGGAGGATGTAAGAAATGAAAAGGTGTAGTGCTTAAGAAAGTATGAGAGGAGGAAATGCATGGGTAGGGAACAGGAAGAGGAAGGAATGACGAATAGAAAATTGAAGGAGAAAGCATAAGACACTGAGTAAGAAAATTTGGATGAATGACATGCGAGAAGGAACAAGAAGAAGAAGAAATGGCGGATAGAAAATTGAAGGAAAAAACACAAGACATTAAGTTAGAAAAAGAGGATGAATGTGATGCGTGAGGGAACTTGAAGAAGCAGATATATGATGTAAGTGAAGGGAAAGTCTGGGTCGGACGAAAATGTGAGATGTAAAATGACAGAAAAGTGGAGAAGCGAAGAAAGAAAGAAGAGTTGGAAGAAAAGACGAGGAAATTGTATACCTTGGGGAATGGCAGTTTATATCTCCTTTTCCTTCTCCTTCTTTTTCTCTTCCTCCTCCTTCCCCTCCTTGTCCTCCTTCTTCTTTTCCTCCTCCTCCTTCTCCTCCTTCTCCTTCTTTTCTTGCTCCTCCTCCTTCCCCTCCTTCTCCTCCTTCCCCTTCTCCTCCTTCTCCTCCTTCTGCTCCTTCTCCTCCTTCTTCTCTTCCTCCTCCTCCTCCTCATTTTCTTTTTATCATTTTCCTCTCTTCTCCTCAAAGCCTCAGAGCTTGCAGAACTCTCATCCAATAACGCAAATTGCATGCAAAGCCAAGTCCAACCCGAAAAAGTTGTACACGTATATAAGAACCAAAAAGAAGGCAAAAAGCAATATCGGTCCCCTAAAAGATGAAAGTGACGTACTAACCCAGGACAACAGACTAATGGTCGAAATTCTGAACAAAAACTTCGCGTCTGTGTTCACGGTCGAGAACACCCAGTCCACCAGAGAGCCCTACCCCACCGAGGGGAATCACGCCCCTAGAAATTGTCACAACTGACGAACGGGACGTGCAAAAGTACCTAGATAAACTCGAGAGAAATAAGTCAACCGGACCCGACGACTTGTCACCCAGGCTGCTCAAGGAATTCAAGCAGCAAATCCTCAAGCCACTCACCACCATCCATAATCTGACATTACAACAAAACAAAATTCCCGAACACTGGAAGCAAGCGAACGTAATACCGATCTACAAAAAGGGAGACAAAAGCGTGGCCTTAAACTACAGACCAATCAGCTTGACTTCAGTGGCGGGAAAAGTACTCGAGAAGATCATCAGAAACAAACTCGCTAAGTTTCTTGAAGACAACATCATTCCCGAGGCTCAGCACGGTTTCAGGAACAAGCGCTCATGCTTAACCAACTTCCTGGACCTCTTCCAAGGTATCTATGAAAACTGGAATAATCACATCCCCAATGATGTTATATATCTAGACCTTCAAAAAGCCTTTGACAAGGTACCACACGAAAGACTCAAGAAATTTAAGTCGGCGGGGTTAGGCGATAATCTGAGTGCACGGATAAAAGATTGACTCACTGGAAGAAAACAGCGAGTTGTACTCAACGGACAGGCCTCTGATATATATATATATATATATATATATATATATATATATATATATATATATATATATATATATATATATATATATATATATATATATATATATATATATATATATATATATATATATATATATATATATATATATATATATATATATATATATATAATAAAAAAGACTCCCTCCATATCTTCACGCCCGGAAAGTGACCACTTCTAGGGTATTTGATACAGGTTTTTAAATACTGAAACAAATTCGCGAACGCCGATCATTCCACTTTGTTTCTTTAGCTTCAGAGTATCACAAGGACTAGAACTATCGATCAGTGAGTTGCAACGATAGAATGCAGTGCAGGCATCAGCAGGATTTTTCTTCTCGAACAGAGCCATCCGTCACTGGAACAGCCTTCCTCTAGTTTTTAATACAAATACGATCGCCTCTTAAGAATCGCGTTGTTCGTTACTTTGTTACGTCAGTAGAGATTTGAACGATCCTGCGTGTTCATAGAGCAAATGATTTACTCAGTTCCGGAAGCGCGTCTAACGAACTGGTTCTCGATAAAGATTTTCTGTTGCCTGCTGTTTTATGCTCCAGTGTTTCCTCGGTTACTCCGCTCCTCTGCCCTGCTACCCAGTTTCGGTCAATATCTTTCTCTCTGGTTTTCTTCATCCACCATATTTTCCTTCTTTCTTCTCTTCTATTTCGTATTCCTTCGCTGTTTCTCCAGAGAGAGAGAGAGAGAGAGAGAGAGAGAGAGAGAGAGAGAGAGAGAGAGAGAGAGAGAGAGAGAGAGAGAGAGAGACGAGAGACGAGAGGAATAATAAAATATGTAAGATAATTCATAACGTAATACAGAATTACCGCCAATTAATTCCGTCCACGAGAGCAGGAGAGGCGCCTCAAAACAATTACAGTGAACATAAACAGCAGTTACATGGCAAATAGTACGACTAAGTATTCAATTAATTATATACATTGATTAATAAACAATAAAGAAAACAATTTCATACGTGATCAAACCGCAAGGGAGTGAGAATTAGAAATCAGTGGCAGCGCGTCGGCAACACTCGGGCGAACAAGCGGTTGTGTTGATGTTTCGGAGCCTCGGACGAAGCCTCCCTCCCTCCCCTCAGCCGCTCGCCGCTCGCCTAACCAATAAACGCTTCCGTGGCCTGCGTGAGGGAGTTTAGACCAAGAATAGGAAAGAGGCTTCTTGAGCATTTCGGCGAGATGCATGACTCTCTTGTCCCTAGAAACAGTCATTACTGATCTACTGAACGTTATTTCTGATTCCATTGCGTTCTTGCATATTTACACTGAAACTGACTGTACGTATACGTTGAGTGAGGGCGTGAGGGAAGAAAGGAGAAAGGGAATGAGGCGTAGAGGAAAGATTCACTTGGTTCGAGAAAACGGATCTCAACATCTCAGAGCTGAAACTCGTTTGATCTGCTAAACATACACGATTCGCAGGCACGATCCTATGACTGTAAAGTAGTAAAGGAAGGAAGGATGGGCAGGATAGACGGAAGGAGGCAAGGATAAGATACATTGCTTTTCCTCATGATACGATTTCTTGTAACTTTTTTTTCAGGCTTTGCGGAGAAGCTCGTTTGCTTGATATGGCAATACTGGCGAGAGAGAACAGACGCTACGAAGATTGTGGATGCCCTCTTGAAATTCTTACTTCTGTTTTTCTTTTATATTTACTTCGTTTAATCTGTATAACTCACCAAAAGCCAGTAGGAATATAGATGACAGGGAGTTTTAAGCCTGTATATTCCTTCCCGTGCAGATGATAGATGTTATGCCGATTTATACGAGAGATAAATTAGAGTGGAAAGGAACAACTGACATCCATTCATCTCCGGACACGTCTCTCGGCCCATTCTTTCCTCGGGCGGTCTCGGCGGTGCGCGGGTGAAGGTCAAACTGTTGCAAGTGTCGCGGTGGTTTAGTGCTGTGCTTGACGACCGGAGCGCCCTGGAAGACAATACCGGTGCTGAGATTGGCCGTGGGAGTAGCTCAAGGTTGGTGTTCCGGCCATGGTGGTTAATTTATTCTCTCTCTCTCTCTCTCTCTCTGTGAACTTTGTGCCTCCGGAATTAACGTAAAGGAAGGGAATGTCGGGAGAAGTTGGGATGAGAGTGGGGAGGGACGAAGGAGGGAAGGAAGCGATTGAGAGAGAGAGAGAGAGAGAGAGAGAGAGAGAGAGAGAGAGAGAGAGAGAGAGAGAGAGAGAGAGAGAGAGAGTTAATGGTATGGTTGTGCGTGCTAAGCTTGGAGGCATTACCGGGAAAAGGCGACCAAGAGCTTTATCTTTGCGAGGCTCAGGCGGCGCTGTGTGCGGGCAAACGCTGCAGGCTTATTAACATTATTCGCATTCTGGGTTTCTCAGTATTCTTAATATCATTTCTGTATCATAGTTACCTTGCTTTCATCGTTGTGACGTGTTATCATTATTATATTTTTCGTATCTATAGTTTTTTTTTCTATTTTTTGTTTATTTTGACATTTGTATCATAGTGATCATAATTTTATTATGTATATATTTATATACTTTTGTAACACACACACACACACACACACACACACACACACACACACACACACACACACACACACACACACACACACATAATGAACTTGCTCCTGTCGGGAGGGTACTTGGTGGCGATTGCAAGTCCAACTCGTGAATAGGCCGTGGTGAAACACACACACACACACACACACACACACACACACACACAATCAGTGGTAATATTTTCTTTAAGCGGAGCCTTACGATGGTGATAAAGACCTTTACGATGCCAGGCGAGCCGCGTGGAAGTTCTTGAAAGAAAATATAAATTGAAATGCTGGGCGAGGAAGCTAAAGATTAAGGAAAATAAAATACAAAGGAGGAAAAATATTCAGAGAAGAAAGAGCGAAAGAATTTTTAAATAATATTGCTTCCAGTAATTATTTTTCTTCCTGAAAGGAGTGAATGATTTTGATAATGAATCTAATTAGAATGCAAATTATCAGCGAAATTTAAAGATGAGTTTTTAAAATGTTTCCTGGGCGAGAAAAAAATCGAAACGGTATAGAAGTGGGTGCATTTTTCCTCCTATACAAAAGAAGTTTATTTATAATACGGCGTACAGTAAAACAGAGTAAGTATTTGGGAGGAAATTCTAAGCATATCATGGAAAACATAAAAGCGTGTCTCAGTTGCGTGTGACAGTCTTAGAAAGACGGAGAAAGAGAAATAAGAGGGTTTGGGTGTTGCTTAAGACGTTTGGTGCTCTTTTTAATTTTTGTGTTTTGTTTTCTTTTCGTGAACTCACTTTTTTACAGTAACTAAAAACCTTATAAGATTCGAAAATGGAATAATGATGCACTGAGACACAAAATAAGGTTGCTGTGTAGTGATAATAAGGGAAACGATTGCTTTCTTATTCAATTAGTTTTTCTTATCTATAATAATACTTTGTTCTACCTAAGAATATACAGGGAAATGTTTAATTTTGGATTCTGACAAGTGTATACAAAGATTAGGATAAAGTTGAAAAAGCAAGATTAGGATAGAGTTGAAAAAGTAAGATTAGGATAGAGTAGAAAAAGCAAGATTAGGATAGAGTTGAAAAAGTAAGATTAGGATAGAGTTGAAAAAGCAAGATTAGGATAGAGTTGAAAAACCAGGATTAGGATAGAGTTGAAAAAGCAAGATTAGGATAGAGTTGAAAAAGTAAGATTAGGATAGAGTTGAAAAAGCAGGATTAGGATAGAGTTGAAAAAGTAAGATTAGGATAGAGTTGAAAAAGCAAGATTAGGATAGAGTTGAAAAAGCAAGATTAGGATAGAGTTGAAAAAGCAAGATTAGGATAGAGTTGAAAAAGCAAGATTAGGATAGAGTTGAAAAAGCAAGATTAGGATAGAGTTGAAAAAGCAGGATTAGGATAGAGTTGAAAAAGCAAGATTAGGATAGAGTTGAAAAAGCAGGATTAGGATAGAGTAGAAAAAGCAAGATTAGGATAGAGTTGAAAAAGTAAGATTAGGATAGAGTTGAAAAAGCAGGATTAGGATAGAGTTGAAAAACCAAGATTAGGATAGAGTTGAAAAAGTAAGATTAGGATAGAGTTGAAAAAGCAAGATTAGAATAGAGTTGAAAAAGCAGGATTAGGATAGAGTTGAAAAAGCAGGATTAGGATAGAGTTGAAAAAGCAAGATTAGGATAGAGTTGAAAAAGTAAGATTAGGATAGAGTTGAAAAAGTAAGATTAGGATAGAGTTGAAAAAGTAAGATTAGGATAGAGTTGAAAAAGCAAGATTAGGATAGAGTTGAAAAAGCAAGATTAGGATAGAGTTGAAAAAGCAGGATTAGGATAGAGTTGAAAAAGCAAGATTAGGATAGAGTTGAAAAAGCAGGATTAGGATAGAGTTGAAAAAGCAAGATTAGGATAGAGTTGAAAAAGCAAGATTAGGATAGAGTTGAAAAAGCAGGATTAGGATAGAGTTGAAAAAGTAAGATTAGGATAGAGTTGAAAAAGCAAGATTAGGATAGAGTTGAAAAAGCAAGATTAGGATAGAGTTGAAAAAGCAAGATTAGGATAGAGTTGAAAAAGCAACTGTAGTAACGAAGACTCTTTTATATCTAAGACAACACATTTTCTTTCATAAATAGAAATTGCAAAGGTCGTGAGAAAAAAAGCGATAGACTGGGAAAGAGGTGATCCAGGGAGACCCACGAGGAGCCGTTCAGCAGACAGTGAGATCAAGTTTAGGAGTTTTTCGATCGTTTACCTAAAAATCGGAAACTCGAGGCGCAGAACACAAACATTGAAAGCGCTTGGGAGAGTTCTCTTGCTTCAGGTGGAATGATAAATCTATTTTTCTATTTTATTTGTTTGTTGTGTTTACTTCCTGACTTTTTTTGTTTGCTTGTTTGTTGTGTACTCTAAGATATTTATTACCCTACCCTTTTTTCTTCCATCACTTCTTACTTTTTTTTTAACTTTTTCTCACTTTTCCTCTTTTATTTTCACTCACTTTTTTCGATTTTCCCCACTTTTCCTGACTTTTCTCCACTTTTTCTCATTTTTTTCTCAACTTTTCCTCATCTTTTCTCCTTTTCTCCTTCTTCTTACTTCCCCATATCTATAATCTTTAATAATCCCTTGTTTTCTTTCTGCTCGCTCGCTCTCGCTTTCACTTTCACTTTCTCGTTTTCGGCGTCTCAGGTGTTTGGAGGCGGCTGATAGTGGCGGGCAGGTTACAGTGTTCCCACTTCTCCCTCTCTGCCTGTTTTGTTTCTTGTAATAATAATAACAAAACAATGATACTACTACTACTACTACTACTACTACTACTACTACTACTACTACTACTACTAATAATAATAATAATAATAATAATAATAATAATAATAATAATAATAATAATGAAGTGGTTTATATTGCACTGTGTTGATGGGGCTCAAAGACGGATGGAAAGTTTAAAAAAAATATTAAAAAACGCGTGGTGCTGTTAATGCAAGCGGTGCTTTCTTTCCTTCCTAAAATTAAAACGCTTTCCCGTAATTTTCCATCATAATCTCGGTGTTAACATTAAACTTTAAGAATATTTTAGCATGTGCAAGGGCGGATAAGTATATTAAAAAATGAGGCAGCGCAATTACTAGACGCCGCTTTCTTATCCTGTGCCTCAAATTACATACATACACGCTTTCTCACACTTCTCAACTTGGCACTTAACCCGGTAGCTGCGGGGGTCATGTTTCTTAGGTTAGGTTAGGTTAGGTTAGGTTAAAGGCCCCTCTAAGTAAAATAATGAGAAAGAATCATCACTCACGCAAACCATTTCGTAATATATATCAACGCATGTGTGATCAGTTTATGCATCATCTATTTTGGGAGGTTTATATCATGGCAGAAATTTGGCCCGTCGCTGGTACACGGTTAAGTTTGGACTCTGAGCAGCATGAACAAAGACAGGCGGTGAGGGTAGAGAATGTGCTGTGCTCTTAATGGATATACACTCTCCTTGTTTTCTTAAGATTAAACACTTTCCCTCATTTTTGCTCGTTTTTTCTCTCCTTTTTTCATTTCTTCTTACTTTTTTTAGCTTTTTTCTCATTTTCCCTCTCTTACTTTCACTTTCTCTCACTTTTTTTCTCTTTTTTCTTCTCTTCTTTCTTTTTTCTAACTTTTTTCTCACTTTCCCTCACTTACACTTTCACTTTTTTCGCTTTTCCTCACTTTTCCTCACTTTTCTTCACTTTTTCTCGCTATTTTTTCTCAACTTTTCCTCACCTTTTCTCATTCTCTCCCTCATCTTACCTCACTCTTTTACTTTTTCTCCCTCACGTTCCTCATTTTCCTCATTTTTTCCACTTTTCCTCGCTGTTTTTCCTCACCTTTTCTCATTTTCTCCCTTATCTTACCTCGCTACTTCTTACTTTTTTCCCTCACGTTTCCTCATTTTCCTAATTTTTTTCACTTTTCCTCGCTGTGCCGCCCTTTCTCTTCATCATGGTGAGCCGCAGCGTTGAGGTGACGTTTAACTCGGGAAAGTATAACAAAGAAATCTCCCTAAGCTGCTTGTATTAATTAAGAAGCTGATGGGGACGAATTTAATTTTCATAAGTGTGGTATAAGGGAGAGGAGCTTGGCATGGATTAGGCGGTGTGTGGTGGTGGTAGTGGTGGTGGTGGTGAGGTTTGTGAATAGATGTTGGTGTTGGTAATGGTAGTCCTGTTGGCAGTGTTTGAGGTTATGGTTATGATAGTGGTGGTTGTAGTTTAATTGTTTGGTGGTGATTATGGTGATGGTGATGATGAAGTTAGTGTTGATGGTGACGATGGTGGTGTGTTAGAAACTATGTAGGTGGTAGTTTTTGGTGATGCTGGTAAAGGAGGTAATAACAGTAGTGGTGGTGGTGGTGGTGGTGGTGGTGTTGATGTTGGTGGGAGTAGTGGTGATTCTAGTTTTGTTGTTGTTGGTGGTGATGGTGGTTATGGTGATGTTGGTTGTCGTGGTGGTAGTCGTGATGGAGACTGTGGTAGTGTCGTTGCTGTTGGTGGTGGTAGTGGTGGTGGGAGTAGTGGTTGTTCTAGTATTGTTGTTGTTATTGGTGGTTATGGTGATGTTGGTTGTCGTGCTGGTAGTAGTGATGGAGACTGTGGTAGTGTCGTTACTGTTGGTGGTGGTAGTGGTGGTGATAGTGGTAATATTGACGGTGTTGGTGTTGGTTAGCGTGATGGTGGTGATATAAGATGATGATAATGAAAAGTGTTGGATTTGTGGTGATTATGGTAAATGAAGATTAGTGATAGCGGGGGAAAGTAAAAGATGTGGCAAAATGTAGTTGGTGGTGCCAAATAAATTAAAAGAAAAATGTTGGAAAGGAGACGGAGTGATGGCGGGGGATGTCATGGCTACTACTACTACTACTACTACTACTACTACTACTACTACTAATAATAATAATAATAATAATAATAATAATAATAATAATAATAATAATGATAATAATAATAATAATAATAATAATAATAATAATAATAATAATAATAATAATAATAATAATAATAATAATAATAATAATAATAATAATAATAATAGAAATAATATTGATGACAAGAGCCATCTGGGCGAACATAATGCTGCATAAAATGAAGGGGACCGAGAGAGAGAGAGACAGAGAGAGAGAGAGAGAGAGAGAGAGAGAGAGAGAGAGAGAGAGAGAGAGAGAGAGAGAGAGAGGGGGGGGGGGGGGAGGAGGTCAGGTCGCGCGGGGCCCCAGGCGGACTCGGAATTTTAATATCATACTTGTTGACGGACATTTCTAGTCGACTGCCACGCACAGGCCTGCCCTCAGAGCCCCGCGCCGCCCTGCCTCCCGTGCTGAATGTTAACACCCATTACTGTCCTCTCCTGCCTTTATTCCGGCCTCCCCTCGCCGCCCTCGCCAATTCCTTAACACTTCCCATTGTTATTGTACATTCCAACCCCTTTCTCCCGTTATTCGGCCATAAATGCGTCCCAGAAAGGCGAAGGGTGCGTGGAGACATGATCGAGGTTTATAAATGGATGAAGGGCTTTAATAAGGGGGATATTCATAAGGTTTTGTTGGTAATAGAACCGGGTAGGACACGAAGTAATGGGTTTAAACTGGATAAATTCAGATTCAACAGGGACATAGGCAAAAATTGGTTTACTAACAGAGTGGTGGCTGAGGGGAATAGGCTTAGCAGTCATGTTGTGAGTGCCAATACAATTGTCACATTCAAAAATAGATTAAATAAATTCATGGACAGCGATATTAGGTGGGGTTAGATTCACGGGAGCTTAGGTTCAAAGGAGCTGCCTAGTACAAGCCTACCGGCCTTTTGCAGACCCCTATGTTTTTATGTTCTTATGTTCATGTCTGGTCTTTGCCAACTTCACCTTTAATTGTACATTCCAGCCCTTCTATGTCTTCGATGGGACCATATAAGTGTCTTTCATTACTGCGTCCCTTCTCTTACATGTGTCATTGCATATGTTCGTCGTTTTTTTCCATTATACTAACTTTCCCCATGGGTCTTGTTACCTCTTCTTTACTAATCAAAGTTTGTACGATTGTCTCCCACCTCTACGCAGCAATGAAGGCGATATGTTTGTATTATCATCGCCCACCTCTACATAGCGAGGAAGGCCACAATGTTTTCGTAGTTTTTTTTCTATTCGCCTGTGCATTTGTTTGTATAGCCATGACCAAAATATCAGAGAATCGATTAACAGTCACCAAATAAATATACATGAGAACATACTTTGGTAGCTACTTTAAACCGTAACTTACCTTTGGGAAAAAAATTACTGAATGGTAGCGAAAATATGAACGGAAATTTGGTTGACTGCCTTTTTTTTACAGCAAAGGAGGCAGCTACACATACACACAAAAAACTAATGAAAAAAAAGCCCGCTACTTGCTGCTCCTAAAAAGATTACAGAGTGGCCAAAAGAGAGGTCAATTCCGGAAGGAGAGGTGTCCTGATACCCTGACTGTCATTAATCGATTATTATATGGAAAACACACCTCTGCTTCAAAGGAAAAAAACATGAATGCTTTCAAACAGAACCCAAAGTTGTTAGGGTGTGGTCAGCCTCCTACAATTTTTCGCCTACTGCAGAGTGGCCCGATCCCTTCCCGATGAAAGATCCCCCAAAAGATACCCAGTTTGAAATGCTCACCTAAGCTTGTTCTCATGTGTATTTGGTGATTATACTGCAAGTCGTTTTTGAGATATTTTGGTAACGAACAAACAAATAGACAAACAAGGAAACAGGCAGTCCATCTTAAAAAAAAAAAGTTGGGCATAATGGCGAACAATACGTATTTTTTGGTGCATTCACTTTCATTTTTTACTCATATATCATTTACATACTATTTACCTTTTCCAGTTGTTATTGTGAAGTGTCCTTGCTTGCTTCCATTATGCAAACTTTCCCCGTGCCTCGATTATCTGTTGCATGCTTATCACAACGTTTTATTTTATCTGTTCCTTCCTACATTCTGTCCTTTAAGTAAATATTTGCTGAGCCAGTTGTTGCTGCTTCCTACCGTCATTGCGTTCCACTATAAACACTTTCCTCATGCCTTAATCCATATGCTGCCGGTCCTTATTATTCTCTTAAGTCCTCGTGTTCTCTTGTGTACTAAGTATTCAACATTTTTTATTCTCTTTTCATATTTCATTACTTTATTTTTTACAACAAAGGAGACAGCTCAAGGGCACAGAAAAAAGGAAACAATGATAAAAAAAAAGCACGTTGCTGCTGCTTATTGCTCTTAAATGCCATAACTATATTTTTCCAGGCTCTGCACCTGCCCTTTATCGCTCCAGTGTCATTATCACTTATGTAATTATTTATTTTTATTAGAGACATCTGCGATTGTCGTTGGCTCCAGTTAGTTGAGCGTCTATTTTTTTTTCCAGCTTTTGCCGGGTTCCTTTACCGTGACTTTCTCTCCCTCAATCATTAGGTTTTACTCACAAGGGTGTTTGAAAATTTGTGTCCATTTGTCTATTGATCCGCCTTTGTTATCGCAGTTCACTTTATTTCTTTACCGTGACTTTCTCTCCCTCAATCATTAGGTTTTACTCACAAGGGTGTTTGAAAACTTGTGTCCATCTGTCTATTGATCCGCCTTTGTTATTGCAGTTCACTTTATTTCTTTACAGTGACTTTCTCTCCTTCAATCATTAGGTTTTACTCACAAGGGTGTTTGAAAATTTGTGTCCATTTGTCTATTGATCCGCCTTTGTTATTGCAGTTCACTTTATTTCTTTACCGTGACTTTCTCTCCCTCAATCATTAGGTTTTACTCACAAGGGTGTTTGAAAATTTGCATCCCTTTGCCTATTAACCCGCCTTTGTTATCGCAGTTCACTTTAGCTAATATTCCGTTTTTGTCTTGATTTTGTTGTTTTCTGTTGTTGTCTTCTTACATAATACAGTTTCCATTGGTATGTCTTCTCTCTCTGATGACTGTTTATGCTCTCCTTACTTTGACATTCCAGTTTTATGTTCTCTCAACTTATTTTACTCGTCTTTTCACTTAGTTTATTTCGCCATGCCTATTATTCAGCTTTCTTGTCCTATTCACGTCCTTCTCCATCTTCTGTTCCTTCCTCTTATAAGCCGTTACTCTGTTACTATCTAAACTTTTCCACGTGTCTTTTCCAGTGTCTTGTTCGATTATATATGGCCATCACTGTTTTCTGTTTGATGGTCTGTATATTTTTTTCCTAACATTTTTCTGTACGTTACGTTATATATATACCCCTTGCTCCTACTCACTTCTCTTCCGCTAATCTATTGTGTTTTATTATACACCTTCACTAATAAGAAGTTACTTTATTTACTTCTGTTTTTGTTTCTTTTATGTAATTCATCCGAGTGTCTGACTTGTTTGCCATCGCTTTTCTTTCTCTCTTGATTCATGTCAGCTCCGTGGTTCTACTTGTTCTCTTATATTTGTCATGTTTAAGGGACGATGGCCGCAAATTAAGGCCGCGCAAATGGTGACCGCGCAAATGGTGAGGTTTTACTGTACTCATGCTGCGGGAGTCCATAACACCGTGGGCCAAGCCAATCACCCGTAAGACTCACCATTGTTCAAGTGTCTTCTATTTCCTTTTCTTGTATATACCGAACCTTGTTGTATGTTTTTCCTTAGCTGTTTTTTTTTTTTTTTTTTTACCAAATTTATGCTGTTTTTTCAACCTCTATTTTTTAGCGTTTTATTCTTTTCTACTTCTTTTTTGGCGTTTTTTCTACCTTTCTTTTTTTTTGGCGTTTTTTCTGCCTTTCTTTTTTTTTTTGGCGTTTTTTCTACCTTTCTTTTTTTTTGGCGTTTTTTCTACCTTTCTTTTTTTTGGCGTTTTTTCTACCTTTCTCTTTTTTGGCGTTTTTTCTACCTTTCTTTTTTTTTGGCGTTTTTTCTACCTCTCTTTCTTTTTTTTTGGCGTTTTGTTTTTTTCTACCTCCCTTTTTTAGGCGTTTTGTTTTTTACCCGCAACGCAACGCCATCCCTGTCTCGTTATCTATTGAATGTGCGTCCCGCCCCGCCTGTCTGTGTCCCGTGCATTAAAGCCAAACCCTCCCAACGCGACCTCCGCCTGAATGTGCCGCGTGTGTGTGTGTGTGTGTGTGTGTGTGTGTGTGTGTGCGTGCTTTTACCGATCACGTTTTCCTTTTATATTTTCTCTTGCGCGTGTCGATACTGTTGTGATTTTTCCTGTTTCACATCTTTGTTACAATGCACACGCTTAAAAAATGACGCTTCCGTTTCGTTGGTCTCGGTGATGTAACGAATTTCTTTTTCTTTATTTAAAATGGTAACAGGAAGGATGGTTAACAAGTGAAATCCGCTATTTTTTTTATTTTTAATGTCGTGATCTGTTTCTGATTTATCATCCTTATATCGTCACCCTCGTAAAATAATCGCCTAAGTCAATTTTCAGCGATTTCCAGGTGTTTGTTTATATCAATTTTTCAACATGTGACGCCCAATTTTCGTATAGTTTTGCCTTCGTCATTCAGGGTTCGAGTGTCCTAGAATTAACCTTTTCATTTCCGCCTGAATCTTAAGCCAAATGAGACAATGACAGTTCTTTTCTGATTTCCTGTAAAGTAGAAAATAATGACTTAGGCGGTTTGTTTACGAAGGTGACGATATTTTTTTCTCTCGTCACGTGTGTTGTTCATCCTTATATACCGAGAAAGTAAAGTAGAAAATAATGACTTAGGCGGTTTGTTTACGAAGGTGACGATATTCTTTTGTCTTTGTCACGCGTGTTGCTCATCCTTATATACCGAGAAAGTAAAGTAGAAAATAATGACTTAGGCGGTTTGTTTACGAAGGTGACGATACTCTTTTATCTCCCGTCACGTGTGTTGCTCATCCTTATATACCGGGAAAGTTCAGAGCATCCTTTTCTTTTCTTCGCCATATAGATGTTACACAAAAGAAACCTTGTGTGTCTTTATTTATTTTTTTACAGGAGAGGAGTCAGTCCAAGGGCATAAAAAAGGTAATAAATGTAAAAAAAAAAAGCCCGCTACTCACTGCTCCTAAAATGTCTTTACTTCCATTTCTTAACAACGTCTCTTATTTTTTTTTACCATTGCGAGTTTTTTCTTTCACAAATACAAGGCTGAGAACTTTATGAATGAGAAACAGGTAGACGAGGACCCTGAAGGACCAATTTGCGGCAATTAATTGGCACTAAAAAGAAGAGATGAAAGATAATTAACTAGAACCCGAAATCTGACCGCCAAAAATATTGAAACGAAAAAGACAAGAGGATATAAAATGAGAAGTCCGAAAAAATAAGCAAAAAAAAAGGTAAAATAGCGGAATAACGTTAAAAAATATAATTATCACCTGAGAGAGAGAGAGAGAGAGAGAGAGAGAGAGAGAGAGAGAGAGAGAGAGAGAGAGAGAGAGAGAGAGAGAGAGAGAGAGAGAGAGAGAGAGAGAGAGAGAGAGAGAGAGAGAGAGAGAGAGAGAGAGAGAGAGAGAGAGAGAAAGGTTGAAGGAACATGACAAAAGACGACCGAAAAAATAAGCAAAAAAAAAAAAAAAAAACGGTAAAATAGCGGAACAACGTTAAAAAATATAATTATAACCCGAGTGGCAGAGAGAGAGAGAGAGAGAGAGAGAGAGAGAGAGAGAGAGAGAGAGAGAGAGAGAGAGAGAGAGAGAGAGAGAGAGAGAGAGAGAGAGAGAGAGAGAGAGCGTGTCGATGATCACCTAACAACTCAAAGAGAGAACCCGACAGACGACCACATTATTGGTTCTTTATTATTGGAAAACACAATACGGAGAGAGAGAGAGAGAGAGAGAGAGAGAGAGAGAGAGAGAGAGAGAGAGAGAGAGAGAGAGAGAGAGAGAGAGAGAGATGGACGTGCATTTGAAGAGCAGCGGCTGATAAAAAGTGATAATAGGAGAACAATGCAATAATGATCATCGGGTTTGGTCATAACACTCACAGGTTTCACTAGACCAATAAAATACCTACACATTATACGGAATGGAAGAAGACGTAGAAAAGCTGTAGAGGAGGGGAGGCGTGATTGCTGGGATTCATTACATCGACAAAATTAACGTGACCTTCATTAGCTAAATCACACAAGTTGGGAGATGCATGATTGCGCAGTGGGAAGAGATCACAGGAGCAGTAAGTAGTGGGCTTTTTTTTTTTCATTATTGTTTTCTTTTTTTACGCCCTTGCACTGTCTCCTCTGCTATAAAAAAAAAATAAAAGAATGTAAAAGAAGGAAAGAGAAGGATGCATATTGGAAAATGACTTAAGAGGCATAAGTTGTTAACGTATGTATGCCTTAAAATTTGTAACATAGGGATAGAATGCGATTTTTTTTTTTACAACAAAGGAGAACAAAAAGGAAACAATAATAAAAAAAGCCCGCTACTCGCTACTCCTATGAAAAGAATCAAAAGAGGTGGCCGAAAGAGAGATCAATTTCGGGTGGAGAGGTGTCCAGATACTTGAAAGAATATGCATTTGGAAGAATGTATAGCTTAAGAAAAATGTACATGCAATTTTTGGGGGGAAGGATGTATATTGTGAAGAATGAGTGTAAACGATTACCTGGAAGAATATATATAATGAAAGTGAAAATGAAGAAGTGTTGGTAGTGGAATAACTAAAGAAAACAGCACGAGATGTCCAGATCCCATTCGTAAGCAAGAGAGAGAGAGAGAGAGAGAGAGAGAGAGAGAGAGAGAGAGAGAGAGAGAGAGAGAGAGAGAGAGAGAGAGAGAGAGAGAGAGAGAGAGAGAGAGAGAGAGAGAGAGAGAGAGAGAGAGAGAGAGAGAGAGAGAGACAGACAGAGACAGAGACAGAGAGAGAGAGAGAGAGATTTCAATAGCATATATGAATAGTAATATGGGAGAGGCGAGTCGGGCGAAGAACAAAGAATACGACTGAAGTAAAGAATAAGTTGATAATTGTTATATCCTGAGAGAAAGAAAATAGAAGCCATGTCTTGGTGAACACGCTCAGTGGAGTGGCAGGCTGGAAAAGGCGGAGAAAGATGGAATGCGTAATGCAGAAATAAAAATGCATTATCATATTCACGTGAAATAGCTTGTGAGATGAGATTTGAAATGGAAGAACAAGAAAAGCGGATAACACGAGAAATGCGAAACGGGGAGGAGAAATATAAGAAGATGGATGATGAGATAGGAAAGACGAGTGATAAGCGGGATTGGAGAATAAAACCATGATAATGTGCAGAAATTTAGTAAGCGTTTAGAGAATAAAATAAAATGTTGATAAAAAGCTAATGGGTCTTGATGGAAACGGGACAATATGATGAGAAGACCGTCCAGTACCTGTAACTTACCTGTCCCTCTCGCACCTGTGACGTGAATCTCTCTCAGGTGTAGGAATGCATAACCGGTGAATGTTTCCTTTTTTTAACATACCTGGGAGCTGAAATACACCTGTCGTGTATTCATGATGCAAGAGTCAGAAGAATATTCGTATCGGGGAGGAGGAGGATGGGCAGAAAGTGGTTTTATAGGCGGATATGAAAGGAATTATTGGCTAGAGACACACGTAATGACACACACACACACACACACACACACACACACACACACACACATCTCTCTACCCCCTACCCCCACACACTGTCGTAATATAATACACCGAGATGCAACATACCAGGTTACATTCTGAGTACATACTTAGAGATATTTTGACATGGGAAAAGAAACGGATACTCGGAACTCTCTCTCTCTCGCTACTATATAAGATGAAAACACTCTAAGAAAGACAAGAATAAAAGTAGATGATGTCCAGAAATAGGGTACGACACGAGACAAGCAGCAAAAAATAAATAAATAAATAAATAAAAATAATAATAATAATAATAATAATAATAATAATAATAATAATAAAATAAATACATAAATAAATAAATAAGAAAAAAAATGAAAATTACTTGCTAAACATGTCTTAAAAAAAATAAAAAAATAACTCATAACATCGCTAGGTCACAAAACGAATCAGAGGCGCCATACCATAACGCAGATCCGAGAAAAGGAAAGTCGTAACATTATCAAATATAACGAAAATAGAAAAGGAAAACGTGACTGGTAAAAGCAAACACGCGACACATTGAGGCACAAGGCAGACAAGGGCCGAGCGGGGGTCTTGCTGGGAGTGCTGTCCTTTCATGCTCGGGACGGACAAGCAGGCAGGCGGGGCGGGGAGGCGGCGCACAGTCAATAGATAACGAGACAGGGATGGCGCTGCGGGTAAAAACACGGAGCAACGATAAAAGGAAGGGAAAACAACTTAAATCTGGTGAGCTTGGTCAAGAAACTACCGAGGAAGAAAATAACATGAACAATAAGCTTTTTTTTATGAAGTGATAGGTAAGACAAGGATGGCGCTGCGGGTAAAAACACGGAGCAACGATAAAAGGAAGGGAAAACAACTTAAATCTGGTGAGCTTGGTCAAGAAACTACCAGGGAAGAAAATAACATGAACAATAAGCTTTTTTTTATGAAGAGAAACGATAAGAGGAAGGTAAGAGAGACCACACGGAGAAACGATAAAAGGAAGGGAAAACAACTTAAATTTGGTGAACTTGGTCAAAAAACTACCAGGGAAGAAAATAACATGAACAATAAGCTTTTTTTTATGAAGTGATAGGTAAGACAAGGATGGCGCTGCGGGTAAAAACACGGAGAAACGATAAAAGGAAGGGAAAACAGCTTAAATTTGGTGAACTTGGTCAAGAAACTACCGAGGAAGAAAATAACATAAACAACGAGACTTATTTTTTATGAAGAGAAACGATAAAAGGAAGGTAAGAGAGACCACACGGAGAAACGATAAAAGGAAAGGAAAACAACTTATATTTCGTGAACTTGGACAAGAAACTACCGAGGAAGAAAATAACATGAACAATAAGCTTTTTTTTATGAAGTGATAGGTAAGACAAGGATGGCGCTGCGGGTAAAAACACGGAGAAACGATAAAAGGAAAGGAAAACAACTTATATTTCGTGAACTTGGACAAGAAACTACCGAGGAAGAAAATAACATGAACAATAAGCTTTTTTTTATGAAGTGATAGGTAAGACAAGGATGGCGCTGCGGGTAAAAACACGGAGAAACGATAAAAGGAAAGGAAAACAACTTATATTTCGTGAACTTGGACAAGAAACTACCGAGGAAGAAAATAACATGAACAACAAGCTTTTTTTTATGAAGTGATAGGTAAGAGAGACCACACGGAGAAACGATAAAAGGAAAGGAAAACAACTTATATTTCGTGAACTTGGACAAGAAACTACAAAGGGAGGAAATAACATGAACAACAATCTTTTTTTTTTTTTCATGAAGTAAGAGGTAAGAGAGACCACACGGAGAAACGATAAAAGGAAGGGAAAACAACTTAAATCTGGTGAACTTGGTCAAGAAACTACCGAGGAAGGAAATAACATGAACAATAAGCTTTTTTATGAAGTATGAGAGGTAAGAGAGACCACTGAAACACGCCAAAGAGGAGAGAGATATTAATTAAGATAAAATATATAACACCATGAAAACACTTAAACATATCAAAGGTGAGAGAAAAAGTCCGATCGTGGAATAGCCGAAGAATAAAAAAAAAAAAAATAATAGAAGTACGCAAAAACACTATGAAAACACTTAACATAATAACAAGTAAATAACAAGTAAATAACAAGTCCGATCATGGAATAACCGGATATAAAAAAAATATATAAAAAATAGAAATACGCAAAAACACTGAAACTCGACAAGAAATGAAATACCTCGTAATACCATAAAAATAAACAAGAAAAAGAAAAATAATTAAAGGCACGGGAAAATGCAAATATAGCGAGCCGGATCAACTACATAAAAGAACAGACAAAGAATACAAAAATTAACATAACATAGGTAGGCTAAACAATTAAGACATGGCTTAGTAGATTAACTTAAATAGAAATACAGACAAAGAAGAAAAAAAATATCGTCACCCACATTTTTTTATTTTTACAGAAAAGGGGACACTTCAAGGGCGTAAAAAAAAAAAAATAATGAAAAAAAAAGCCCGCTACTTACTGCTCCCGAATAAAGTACTTAGGAGTGGCCAAAAAGAGAGGTCAATTTCGGGAGGAGAGGTGTCTTGATACATAAAATAATCCCCTAAGTAATTTTTTTAGCGATTTCCAGGTTTCTGTATACATCAATTTTTTTTTTTAACATTTGACGCCCATTTTTGTAGAGTTGCCTTCGTCATTCAAGGCTCGAGTGTTTCTTAATGGTCCCTCCAAACGAGAAATATGAAAAAAAATCATCCCTCGCACAAAGCATTTCATAATATATATCAAAGCATTTGTGATCAGATTATGTATCATCATTTTGGGGGGTTTATATCATGGCACAAATTTGGCCCGTTGCTGCTACACGGTAAAGCCACAAATTTGGCCCGTCGCTGCTACACGGTAAAGCCACAAATCTGGCCCCTCGCTGCTACACGGTAAAGCCACAAATTTGGCCCGTCGCTGCTACACGGTAAAGCCACAAATTTGGCCCGCCGCTGCTACACGGTAAAGCCACAAATTTGACCTGTCGCTGCTACACGGTAAAGCCACAAATTTGGCCCATCGCTGCTACACGGTAAAGCCACAAATTTGGCCCGTCGCTGCTACACGGTAAAGCCACAAATTTGGCCCGTCGCTGCTACACGGTAAAGCCACAAATTTGACCCATCGCTGCTACACGGTAAAGCCACAAATTTGGCCCCTCGCTGCTACACGGTAAAGCCACAAATTTGACCCATCGCTGCTACACGGTAAAGCCACAAATTTGGCCCCTCGCTGCTACACGGTAAAGCCACAAATTTGACCCATCGCTGCTACACGGTAAAGCCACAAATTTGGCCCGTCGCTGCTACACGGTAAAGCCACAAATTTGACCCATCGCTGCTACACGGTAAAGCCACAAATTTGGCCCGTCGCTGCTACACGGTAAAGCCACAAATTTGGCCCGTCGCTGCTACCGGGTTAAGCCAAATGAGATAATGACAGTTCTTTTCTGATTTCCTTAAAAGAAGAAAATAATGATTTAGACGGCTGCTTTACGAAGGTGACGATATAATGAAGGTCGGAGAGCGTTGTAGTCGTACGGAATAGTGATCGCGAAAAACAAACCAAAATACATTAACAGAAAAGACATACACGGAGAAAAGGTAAAGAGAAAGGAACAAGAAACAAAGAAGCGAGAGAAAAAAAAACAACGAAAGAGAAAAAGACTAACCATGTCAGAATCACCCAACAGGAAACAAACACGAAATTAATTATCGAGAGACTGGAAACGACGTGTGGATAAAGTTGTGAAAGTTATTACGCAAGAGCTAATTAGTCTGAAGGAAAACACACACACACACACACACACACACACACACACACACACGGGGATAGACAAGGTGTTTTAAATTCATCGCATTCCTTATCAATCAGTTCCCGGTCCAACGTATGAGCTTGCGTGAAATTGCTTTTACATATTCATAACTCAGTCCTCTCTCTTCCCTTCCCTTCTTTCCTCCCTCTTTTCCTTCTTATTCTTTTGCTTATCTCTCATTATCTCTCCCTCATTCTCTCCTCCTACCTCTCTTTTTTTTCTCTCTTTTCTTTCTCATTCTTTGACACTCCTCTTTATTTTCTGCCTTTTTTATCCTTTCTCTCTCTCTCTTTCACTTTTCCTTTCCTTTCTTACTTTTTACCATTATCGACTTTCATTTCGTTCTTCTTTCCTTCTATTTCCTTCTTCTTACCTTTTATCATGTTTCTCTTTTCTCCTCCTCCTCCTTCCTTTTCGTTCCCTCCCCTTCCCCCTCTGTTCCTCCAATATTTTATCTTTCCCTCCATTCATATCTCAACTCGCCTTCCCTTTTTCTTTTCCATTTTCTCTTCCTCCCTCAGTTTGTCTCTCCATTTTTCCCTTTTATCTCCTCTCCCTCCCTCTTTTCCTTCCTCTGTATGTCTTTCCGTTTTCTCTCCGATTCCCTCCATCCCTCCCTCTCCCTCTCCCTATCCGTTTCTCTCCACACTTTCTCTCCCTCCCTGCCTTCCTCCCTTCCTTCATCCTTCCTCCACTGTCACACGCCTACTTCCATTTCCTCCCTCCTCTCTCCCTCCCTCCCTCCCTTCTCCCTCCTGTCACATTCCTTCCTGTGTGATCAAAGGTAAGATGGAGAGGGAGGAAAGGGAGGGAAAGAATGGAGAAATACGCTGAAAGGAGGTTAAAAGAGGTTGGGAAGGGAAGGAGGAGGAGGAGGAAGACTAGGAAATATAATGTGTAAGGAGGAAAGGAAAATATAGAGGAGAGAACGTAGGAAGTGGAGAGTGAAAAAAGAAGAGAACGGATGGGAGAAGAGAAAGAACCTTGAGAAATGAGGAAAAGGGGAAAGAAAAAGAGAAGAGGAAAGAATTGAAAGGTAGAAGGGAAGAGAATGAAAATATAAAAACAAATGAAAAGCGAAAGGAAATGGTTAAGAAAAGAAAACACAGGAAATAGAGAGAAGGAAGAGAGAGAGTAGAGAACAGGAGAACATCTTAGAAATTTACTCTATAAGAAAGAAAGTTCGGTAAGCAAGATGATTTGAAATAAGAAATGGAGCTGAGGAAAAGAGATTAAACGGAAAAGAGATATCGGAGAAGATTGAAAGAAGTTAGGAGAGAAAAATAGAAGGGAAAAAAATATAATGGATGGATCATAAACGAAGAAAAAGGAGAAAAAGAAGAAGCAAAGGAGATGGTGAATGAAAAATGGACCTAAGGAGAAAAGTTTAAAAGGAGAAAGAGATAGACGGAGAAAATTGAAAGAAGTTAGGAGAGAAAAAAATAGGAAGGAAAAATATAACGAATGGATATTTAAAGGAAGAAAAAAAGGAGAAAGAAAAGAAAAAGATGAAAGTATGGGAAATGAAAGTAAAGATAAATGGTAAAAAGGAGAATGAGATAGACAGAGAAAATTGAAAAAAAGTTAGATGAAAAATATAGGAAGGGAAAACATAAAGAATGGATAATAAAGGAAGAAATAAGAGAAAAAAGAAGAAAATATGGGACGCAAGAAGATGGTAAATGGGAAATGGAAGTAAAGACAAAGAAATATATAGGAGAAAGAGAGACAGAAAAAAATAGAAAGAATGGATAATAAACGAAGAAAAAGGAGAAAAAGAAGAAAATAAAGGAAAGCAATAAGATAATAAATGAGAAATGGAAGTAAAGATAAAAGATTAAAAAGGACAAAGAGATAGACAAAAAAAAAAGTTAGGAGAGAAAAAAAGTAGGAAAAGGAGAAAAGGGAGAAAAAGAAAAAAATAAGGGAGGGAAAAAAAGATGGTAATGGGAAATGGAAGTGAGGAGAAAAGATGAAACGAGAAAGAGATAGAGAGAAAATTAGAAGAAGTTAGGAGAGAAAAAAAAATAAAAGCAAGAAGATTGGAAAAGAGAGAAAATAGAGCTGCTGAGAAAAGATGGAAGGAAAAAGTGATTGACTGAAAAGACTGAAAGAAGTTAGGAGAGAAAAAAAATAGGGAGGAGAAAAATTTAATGAATGAATCGTAAAGGAAGAGAAAGTCGTGAGTTAATAAGGATCGTTAAAGAAGAAAGAGGAGATGACAAAGAGAGAAAAAGCAGTTAAGGAAGATTGTGGGGGAAGGAAGGAAGGGGGTGAATAATGGAGAACATCAGCAGACTCTTAAGAATTTTGTGGAAGAAAATGAAGCAAAAAAAAAAAAAAGGGGAATAAGAGGGGAAAAAGAGAAGAGAAGGAAGAAGAGAGGTAAAAGGAGATGAAGAAAAATAATGAAAGGAGTCGGAAAAAGAGAAGGGAAGGAAGAAGAAGTTGTGGAAGCAGATGAAGGATAAAAAGGGAAAAAAGAGGAAAAGAGAAAAAAGAAAAAAGAATTAGGTTGTGAAAGGAGATGAAGGAAAATAATGAAAGGAGACGGAAAGAGAGAAGGAAAGGAAGAAGAAGTTGTGGAAGCAGATGAAGGATAAAAAGGAAGAAAAAGAAGAGGAAAAGAGAGAAAAGAAAGAAGAATCTGGTTGTTATTAACGGAGATGAAGGAAAATGATGAAAGGAGTCGGAAAGAGAGAAGGGAAGGAAGAAGAAGAAGAAGTTGTGGAAGCAGATGAAGGATAAAAAGGAAGAAAAAAAGAAGAGGAAAAGAGAGAAAAGAAAGAAGAATTAGGTTGGTATTAACGGAGATGAAGGAAAATGATGAAAGGAGTCGGAAAGAGAGAAGGGAAGGAAGAAGAAGAAGTTGTGGAAGCAGATGAAGGATAAAAAGGAAGAAAAAGAAGAGGAAAAGAGAGAAAAGAAAGAAGAATCTGGTTGTTATTAACGGAGATGAAGGAAAATAAGGAAAGGAGACGGAAAGAGAGAAGGAAAGGAAGGAAGAAGAAGTTGTGGAAGCAGATGAAGGATAAAAAGGAAGAAAAAGAAGAGGAAAAGAGAGAAAAGAAAGAAGAATTAGGTTGTTATTAACGGAGATGAAGGAAAATAATGAAAGGAGAGGGAGAGAGAGAAAAAGAGGGAAAAATAATGCCGTGAACGTAGATGAAGGGACAGAAGGAAAGAAAATGGAGTAAATAGATTAAAATAAATGGAATAGGGAAAAAATGCATATAGAAGAATTAAGAAAGGGAAGGAAGGTTAATAAATGAGGGAGGAAGGAAACAGGGATGAAAGAAGGATAGGAAAGGGAAAGAAAGAAGAAAAGGAGAAAGAAGTGGAAGCAGATAATGGGAAAAAATGAAAGGAGAGAGAGAGAGAGAGAGAGAGAGAGAGAGAGAGAGAGAGAGAGAGAGAGAGAGAGAGAGAGAGAGAGAGAGAGAGAGAGAGAGAGAGAGAGAGAGAGAGAGAGAGAGAGAGAGAGAGAGAGAGAGAAGAGAATGACGAAGAAAATTATGGAAGCAAATGAAAGATAAGAAAGAAAGAAGAAGGAAGGAAAGAAAGAAAATAAAGACGGAATGGAAAGAACAGATAAAGGAGAATGAGGGAAGAGAAGGAACGTGAATAAACAAGAGTGGAATAAGGAAAAATAAAAGAAGAATAAAAGAAGAAAAAAAAGCATAAGAAGGAAAAGGGAGGGAAAGAGAGAGAGAAGAGAAAGAGGAAGAAAGTTATGAAAGCAGAAACAGAAAAAGACGAAAAAAATAGCGAAGGAAAGGGAGAATAAAGACGAGATAGGGAAAAACAGGAAAAATAAAGAGAATAAGGGAAACGAAGGAAGGCGAGGAAGCATGGGTGGAACAAAGGCGAAAAAAAAAGATGAATAAAATAAAGATATGGAAAGTTGGGAGGAGGCAGAAAAGGGGGCGGGGGAAGACGATAACGAGGAAAATCTATGAGAAACTTGAGGGAAGAAAGAAAAGAAGTAAAACAAGAGAAAGACTAAACAAGAAAGAGAGTAAATGAGAGAGAGAAAACAAAAAAATGACCTCAAGGAAAATGAGAGGGTAAAATATTGTCAACGAAAGAGAGGAAGAGGGAGAGGAAGAGGAAGAAGGAGAAGGAGAAGGAGAAGGAGAGAGAGAGAGAGAGAGAGAGAGAGAGAGAGAGAGAGAGAGAGAGAGAGAGAGAGAGAGAGAGAGAGAGAGAGAGAGAGAGAGAGAGAGAGAGAGAGAGAGAGAGAGAGAGAGAGAGAGAGAGAGAGAGAGAGAGAGAGAGAGATTAAAGTGGAGGAGAGAAATGGAGAGGATAAGAAGAAAGGGAAGAAAGGGAAGAGATTAAAGAAAATAACGGAAAGAAAGAGATAGGAGGAAAATGAAAGACAGGAGATGGGAGGGGAAAGAGAAATGGAAAGAATAAGAGGAATAAGAAAGGATAGTAAGAAAAGGGAGAAAGGAAGGAGACGGAAGGGGAAAGAGAGAGAAAGAGGAAGATAGAAAAGAGAAATGGAAAGAATAATAGGAGAAGGGAGAATGAGAAAGGAGTAAAAGAAAGGAAGACAGAGAGAGAGAGAGAGAGAGAGAGAGAGAGAGAGAGAGAGAGAGAGAGAGAGAGAGAGAGAGAGAGAGAGAGAGAGAGAGAGAGAGAGAGAGAGAGAGAGAGAGAGAGAGAGAGAGAGAGAGAGAGAGAGAGAGAGAGAGAGAGAGAGAGAGAGATGAGGTAGAAAAGAAAGTTAGGTGAAGAGATTGAAGCGAAAAGTTGGAAAAGAAGAAACAAGCAGAAAAGGAGAGGGAAGAGAAGACGGAGGAAAGGAAGAAGGGAAATGCATGACAAAGGAGATAAAAAACGAGAGAGGAAACAAAGAAAGCGAATGAGGAAACAGAGAAAGCGGGGAAGGGAAGAGAGAAGCGAAGGAAAGGAAGGAAGGGACAAAACACAAAAAAGAGAACGTTAGAAAAAGGAAATAAAGAAGAAGAGGAAAGGAAAGGAAAGTAAAGGTAGGAAAGAAGAAGGAAGCGAGAAAACAGAAAAAAAGTAGAAAAGGAGGGAAAGGGATGATAGGAAGGAAGGGGGAAGACAGGAAAGGAATGATATAAAAAAAGGGGAAGGAAAGAAGGAAAGGAAGGAAAGAAGGACAGAAAAAGAATGGTAAAAAGGAGATAAATGGGAAGAGTGGAAGAGAAGGGAAGGTAAACAAATGATAAGGAAAGAAAGGAAAGAGCAAATGAGATAAGACGAGAGAAAGAAAGGAAAGGTAGAGAGAAAGGAAAGGGAAGGAAGAGATGGAAGAAAGAAGGAAAGAAGGGATGGAGGAATGAGAGTTAAAAGCGGGAGAGAGGAAAAAGAGAGACGGAAGGAAGAAAAGTTGAGGTAAAAGAGGAAGAAACGAGGAAAGGAGAAAAGGAAGAGAAGGAAAAGGAGGGAGGAAGGAAGGGAAATGCTGGAGGTAAGAAAGAAGGAATGGAGGAATGAGAGTTAAAAGAAGGAAAAAGGAAAGAGAGAGGGAAGGAAGAAAAGTTGAGGTAAGAGAGGAAGAAACGAAGAAAGGAGAGAAGGAAAAGAAGAAAGGAAGGAAGGGAAATGCTGGAGGTAAGAAAGAAGGAATGGAGGAATGAGAGAAATAAAGATAAGAACGAAAGAAAGGGAGAGGAAAGGAGGCAAAGTTAAGGTATGCGAAGGAGAGAGGAAGAAACAAGAGAATGAAAGAAAAGAAGGAAAGAAGGAAGGGAAACGATGGAGGTAAGGAAGATAAGATTGGAGGAATGTGAGGGAAAAAAAAGAGAAGGAGGAAAGAAAGAGAAAGGGAGGGGAGGAGAGGAAGGAAAGGGAGGGAAGAAGGAAAGGAAATGGAGGTAAGAAATGATGTAGAAATGAGAGTAAAAAGA
>NC_066554.1:9076115-9118615 GCF_024679095.1 Eriocheir sinensis
CCTCACGGAAGCTGACGTCCCTACGCAGAATCTCCTGGCTGATGGACAGTCGAGGGCGCGAGGTCTTATACAAGGCACAAATCCGATCCTCCCTTGAGTATTCGTGCCTAACGTGGGGGGGAGCTGCCAGTACCCATCTCGCGCTCCTCGACAAGATCCAGGAGAGGGCGTGGAGGATCATCACGGATCGACAACCGGAGCACCTACCGACCCTGCAGACCCTCCAACACCGGCGAGACGTGGCCGGCCTCACCACTCTGTACAAAATACAGCAGGAGGGAGTGGAGCACCTGAGGACGCTGCGCCAGCCGGAGCGGGAGGTGACAGCCAACACCCGGTCAGCGGAGGCGGCACCCACGGCTCTGGTGGTGCAGCGATGCCGGACGACTCACTACCAGAGGCAGTTTATAAACACTTACGTGCATATATGGAACAGTCTCCTTGCGTCCGGTCAGCTGCCTCAGCAGTTCACACACCGGCAACAATATAAACTGTTTGTGAACCAGTGGCTGAACAATTTGTGAACAGGTTAGGCTTTCAGATAGGGGATACCAACTATGTTCCCTTTAGCCTACAAACTAGTGCCGCCATATAATGTAATGTTATAGGTACTAGGCCCTGATGTAACCAAGTGTTTGTGTAAATAAAAATAAAAAAGAGAGAGAGAGAGAGAGAGAGAGAGAGAGAGAGAGAGAGAGAGAGAGAGAGAGAGAGAGAGAGAGAGAGAGAGAGAGAGAGAGAGAGAGAGAGAGAGAGAGAATATTTATAACCACTATCACCTTCCTTTCCCCCCTCCTCCCCTTCTTCCTCCTCCTCACCCCCCTCTTCCTCCTCCTCCTCCTCCTCCCCTTCTTCCTCCCCTTCTTCCCCCTCTTCCTCCAAAGGACTTGCTCTCTCATGTTTACATAATGCAAAGGTCTTTCCCGCCCTCCACTTCCCTATTCCTCCTATCCTCCAGCCTTTCTTCCTTCCCTTGTTAGCATGTCATCCCTTCCCCCTCCTTCCTCAGTTTTTTATTCATGACTTTAATTTTATTATCCTTTTAGTTTCCATTTTCTCGACTTGTTTCCGTTTCTCATTTTTGCAATTTTCCATTTATCTTTCATTCTTTTTTTTTTTTTTATTCTTCCATTCTTTCCTTTTAAACTCTTAACGTTGATAAATGTAAGGTCATGCACTTAGGGTCCAAAATAGCAATCATTCCTACAATATGCACGGAAAGCCTTTGGATGTCGTGCAAAAAGAATCGGATCTGAGGGTCACCATCAGAAGTGACCTGAAACATGCAAGCACTGTAAAACTGAAGATTACAAAGCCAATACTATGATCGGGTTCATTGCGAGGAACTCCGCATGGAAGACGCCATAAGTAATGTGCTCTTTATATAATTCAGTGGTAAGACCTCACCTCGAATATGCAGTGCAGTTCAGGTCCCTTAATTACAGGAGAGATATCTAATTACTGGAAGGAATTCAGCTACGAAAATGATACCGCCCATAAGGACTCATCCATATGAAAAAGGGTGATAACACATTGGAAGCAAAGAAATTATGCATGGAAAAAAAAAACGAAACGAGGAATAAAAGAAATGGAAGACGAGAAAGCCATATGAGAAACATGGAAACGTGGAAATGTAGGCAACAGAAAAGCTTACTGACTCATTACGAGTGTGCCCGCTCTGATTAAATCTGCTGGACCTCTTTACCTCTTAACGCCGGAAAATAGACGCTAACGAGAAGCTTTAACGCAAGTCTTCAAATACCCGAAGAAGCTCAGTAGCGTCGACCACTCCAAGATCTTTTAGCTTTAAACGAATTCAAAGTCTAGAAATAATGGTCTACCAGTTCAGGCGAATCAACATAGTACAGACATTGGTAGGAGTTTCTTCTCAAACAGTGTTATCCGCCGCTGTGAACAATCTGCTTTCAGAGGTAGTAAATGAAAATACCGTCAACTCATTTAAAGATCGAATAGACCGTTATGTCATTGCTTTCATCCGCTCTACAGGCAAGAAATTGACCTCTCTTTCGGCCACCTCTTTTGATTATTTTTTTAGGAGCAGCGAGTAGCGGGCTTTTTTTTATTATTATTTTTTTTTTTAGTGCCCTTGAGCTGTCTCCTTTGCTGTAAAATAAAAAAAAAGTGACTGTCGAGCAGATTCAATCATCAGAGCGGGCACACTCGTATATATGAGTCAGTAGGTTTTTCTGTTGCCTACATTTCCACACTTCCATGTTTCTCATTTGGCTTTTTCGTCTCCCATTTCTTATATTCCTCGTTTCGTTTTTTTTTTTTTCCATGCATAATTTCTTTGCTTCCAATATGTTATCATCCTTTTCTATTCCATTATTTTCCTACCTCTTTAATTTTCATATATTTTTTTCTGCTTCCTTAATTTTTTCCATGCATAATTTCTTTGCTTCCAATATGTTATCACCCTTTTCTGTTCCATTCTTTACCTACCTTTTTAATTTTCATATATTTTTTTCTGCTTCCCTAATTTTTCCATGCATAATTTCTTTGCTTCCAATATGCTATCATCCTTTTCTATTCCATTCTTTACCTACCTCTTTAATTTTCATATATTTTTTTCTGCTTCCCTAATTTTTCCATGCATAATTTCTTTGCTTCCAATATGTTATCATCCTTTTCTATTCCATTCTTTCCTACCTTTTTAATTTTCATATATTTTTTTCTGCTTCCTTAATTTTTCCATGCATAATTTCTTTGCTTCCAATATGTTATCATCCTTTTCTATTCCATTATTTTCCTACCTCTTTAATTTTCATATATTTTTTTCTGCTTCCTTAATTTTTTCCATGCATAATTTCTTTGCTTCCAATATGTTATCATCCTTTTCAGTTCCATTCTTTCCTTCCCTCTTTAATTTTCATATATTTTTTTCTGCTTCCTTAATTTTTTTCATGCATAATTTCTTTGCTTCCAATATGTTATTATCCTTTTCTGTTACATTATTTTCCTACCTCTTTAATTTTCATATATTTTTTTCTGCTTCCCTAATTTTTCCATGCATAATTTCTTTGCTTCCAATATGTTATCACCCTTTTCTGTTCCATTTTTTCCTTCCCTCTTTAATTTTCATATATTTTTTTCTGCTTCCTTAATTTTTCTCCCTTCTTTTCGCTCACACCACCTGTTCCCTCGGCCCTTCCAACATTTTTCAGTTTTATTCTACTATATTATTTTTATTTTTATTTTATTTTATTCGTTTCATTCTTTAATTTTCATATATATTTTTTTCTGCTTCCTTAATTTTTCTTCCTTTTTTTTTTTTCGCTCTCACCATCTGTTCCCTCACCCCTTCCGACACTTTTCAGTTTTATTCTACTCGTTTTTCATCCAATAAATGTAATACCATCTCGTTTATCATGATGTTTTTATTTATTTATCATTATTTACTCCTACGTTCATTCTCTCTCTCTCTCTCTCTCTTACTTTCTTTTTTCGTGCATTCTTTCTTTCTTTCCCTGTTTCTTTCCTACGTTCATTTCTTCTTTCTTTGATTCTTTCTCTTCTTTCTATATTTCCTTCTTTCCTTCCTTCCTTTTTCTTGCGTACATATCCCTCTCTTCAGTCAACTTTCCTGATGTGTAATGTAGTTATTTGCACGCACTGCTGACAATCAAGAGGCTCCGAGTTCGAATCCCGTGCGGAGAGGAGCCGCTGGGCAGTCTCTTACAGCTGAGCCCTTGACCATCCTGCAGCAAATGGTTACCAGGAGTCAGTCAGAGGTTGTGTCACGAGAGAGAGAGAGAGAGAGAGAGAGAGAGAGAGAGAGAGAGAGAGAGAGAGAGAGAGAGAGAGAGAGAGAGAGAGAGAGAGAGAGAGAGAGAGAGAGAGAGAGAGAGAGAGAGAGAGAGAGAGTAGTAGTAGTAGTAGTAGTAGTAGTAGTAGTAGTGGTAGTCGGTGGGAGTTTCGCCTTTGTAACGGCACTCCCTGATGTATCTCTACTGTCACTCCCTACCAAAAGCAACTACCATACGAACGAAAATCGAAGGCCTTCCGATCCTTGACACATGAATCTTGTAACTGATGCCTTCCTCCTCGCCTGTTGCTCTCCCGTCCCCCCCTCCACCCGTCACTACTCACGCCTCGCCCCGCCCCCCCCTCACACCCACGGACCAGATAAGACACACCCTCGTGAAGCCTCTGCCCCGATAAGCCGCCTCTTCCCTTTGATATGTTAACGGCCGCCCGATGCCACGCCCCTGGATGGCACGCCCGGGGCCTTTGGTATGTTAACGAGCGTGGGGATGGGACACAGGTTTTTCGTTTCCTCCGTGCCAGGATGTCACCGTGATGGCGTCAGGCTCTCGTAGTGAAGGTGAAGGAAAAGAGGAAGTTTTTATCAGGTCACAAATAAGTCACACATACATATAATTATTATGTGCCTTGTTGCTGCCGTGATGGCGTGAAGTTTTCGAAATACATCTATGAATTTATAGTTAGAATGTATTTCAAAGGGCACACTTGTTTACAATGCAGGCTTGATTACTGCAGTGGTGGTCAGATTCTTGCTAGATTTATATATATATATATATATATATATATATATATATATATATATATATATATATATATATATATATATATATATATATATATATATATATATATATATATATATATATATATATATATATATATATATATATATATATATATATATATATATATATATATATATATATATATATATATATATATATAAAACTTATTTTCTTAATTACTTACCCAGTTCTGTTTTTTTCAGGTGAGGGCGTGTGGCTGGCTGCCGTGGTGGTAGGTAGGCGTGTGTTCTTGGCCGCAACACTTAAAATGACTTTCAAAACTGTGGCGAGTAAATTGTTTTCTAACGGTCATTGTTTTGGCGAAAATTAAGCTTTTTTGAAACGAATTTGACATTTATATCTACTTCAGACACATGGGTGTGTACACGCCCTTTTAATCAGTACCTGCATCGGCGAAACAATACAAACATGATTAGGCGAGCCGTGCCGTGGTGCAGCAAATGAATTATTGTCAAAGTAACGTTTGTTTGAGTGCGTGCAGGGTGGCGGGGCGCGCCTCATTACGGAGACCAAACCTGATGTGGCGACCAAGCTGTGTCTATTTGTCATTGATTTTCAATGACACCAGCGAGCACCCAGGCTACACACTGTGGCCCACCAGACGACTCGGTGCAAGAAGTAAGACCGATAGGTTTTGACTTTAGTAAGCCTGTTACAGTACAACAGTATAGGACGAGAAATAAAAGCCGGCACCGTTGCTATGCCTCGCCCCAGGAGGTAACGCCGCACAAGAAACGAAACACAAACTCTGAGTCTTAGGCTTAAATGCATATTTCTAATGCTTGCAAGTAGCACTATATGAGGCGAGATACACTTTCAAGAGGCACCCCCGTCGTTCCACAAGAGATTACTCAGTACAAGAAGCCCAGTGCACAGGTCTCAAAGATTTAAGGTTTGTAAAAGACGCATGTTCTTTAAGCTGTCCGATAACAGTATTTACGACCGGACCAGCGTTGCCAGATTGTCGTACTCAGCCTCCTGTGTTTGCTAATTTCCAACCTAAAAACTGCCTCCTCGACCCCAATGGTTAATTATTGGTGCGTTTTTGGCAATAGTTATAGACATGGCTCAAAAACCGGCAAATACGAGGCTCTGAGTACGACAATCTGGCACCAGTGGACCGGACACAAGACACAAACCTTGGAGACTCAAGCAGCACCACCGCCTTTGTATAACCCAAGAGTTAACGCAACGCAGGGCGCCAAGCGAGCTCATTGAGGTTCAGGACAAGGAAAGCGATAAGTACTTCAAGGAGAATAATGATTGTTTAGATGGAGAAAACTGTGAAAAATCTAAATATTATGCATGGATTTTCAAATACCTTCACGCCTACCACAGGACATAAAGCACACATCGCAATTCAAGGAGCGAGAGACTGCAAATATTTCAAAGACGATAGCATTGTTTATAAATGGAAAATAATCTACAAACTCAAAACAGGGAACATTAACAGCCACTCCGCCGCTTACTTCAAAAGATAGGTCTCCCACGCGTAGGCCTATGTGTTTCGAAAAAGTGTTATTACCACACGAAATACCCACATCGTCACTCCCGCAGCGGTGTTGGTAGTTTTGAAATATTCGTTGCTATACTGTCTTAGTACTGCGAATTGGGAGTATACTGGTGCTGCTTATGTTTAAAAAAGTTATATAAGAACATAAGAACATAAGAACGCAGGAGTCTGCAAGAGGCCGGTAGGCCTGTACGAGGCAGCTCCTTTGACCCTAAGCTCCCGTGTATCTAACCCCACCTAATATCGCTGTCCATGAATTTATCTAGTCTATTTTTGAATGTGACAATTGTATTGGCACTCACCACATGACTGCTAAGCCTATTCCACTCATCCACCACCCTATTAGTAAACCAATTTTTGCCTATGTCCCTGTTGAATCTGAATTTATCCAGTTTAAACCCGTTACTTCGTGTCCTACCCGGTTCTCTTACCAACAAAACCTTATGAATGTCTCCCTTATTAAAGCCCTTCATCCATTTATAAACCTCGATCATGTCTCCACGCACCCTTCGCCTTTCTAGAGAATGCAATATGCATCCCGCCGTGTTTTTAGTACTGCGAATTGGGAGTATACTGCTGGTGTTTGTCTTTTAAAAGGTATATGAATGCCCCCGTGTTTTTAGTACTGCGAATTGGGAGTATACTGGTGGTGTTTGTGTTTTAAAAGGTATATGCCGCCGTGTTTTGCCCACAGAGTTATATACATAGAGGGTTCCCAGAGCCTGGATTTTGAAGCAACTGGCGGCCATCTTAGGGTGACGGATGGCGAGACTGTGGTTTTGCCTGGATTCGTTTTTTAGATGGGCCGGTGAAATTAGATAGTGAAATGGAAATAGGAGTAGAAATATAGAAATCAGAAAAAATTGAAATAGAAAAGGTATAGAAATGAGATGTAAAAGATTCTAATACAGTGCAGGATGATAAAATTAACCTTTAAAGTTCACGACAAGAGACGGGATCAGTATTTCAATGACGGTATCAGCACTTGGACGGAGCGCAAGTTCAGTAAAGCCAAACTATCGCATTATCCTACCCGCGTTCACACCCACCACAAGATATATTGAAGACAACACGGTAACCTCACCCACCTCTTTTGATTTTCTATATTTTTTATTTAGGAGCAGCGAGTAGCGGGCTTTTTTTTATTATTGTTTCCTTTTTTTGTGCCCTTGAGCTGTCTCCTTTGTTGTCAAAAAAAAAAAAGCTCACCACTGCAAACACCACTGACCCCCCCCTCTCCCCCCATCAAGCACCATAATCACCATCACCTCCTTCATCACCACCACCACCACCACCACGAAAACAGCCTCCACCAGCACCGCCATCATCTCCTTCATTAAAACTTTCACCACCACCGTAATTGCCATCATCACCACCACCACCACCACTACCACCATCATCACCACCACCACCACCACCACCACCACCACCACCGCCACCACTACTACCACCATCATCATCATCATCACCACTACCACCACCACCACCACCACCACCACCACCATCACCACCACCACCACTACTACCACCATCATCATCATCACCACCGTTATGAGTTACCTTCCACAACCACCACCAGCATCACCACCACTACCACCACCACCACCACCACTACCACCACCATCACCATCACCACCAACACCACCAACACCACCAACACCACCACTACCACTACCACCACAAAATCCACCACCACCGTTATGAGCTACCCTCCACAACCACCACCACCACCACCACCACTACCACCACGAAATCCACCACCACCGTTATGAGTTACCCTCCACAACCACCACCAGCATCACCACCATCACCATCATCACCACAACCGCCTCGCATCACAGTTATCTAATTTGCATGTATTTTCCCTCGACTTTTGACTCTCCGCCGGGTCAGCCCAGGAACTAAATAGGCAATTATGCTTTTTTGGGGGGGTTGGTGGATGTGGCCCTTTTTATCCCCCTGTGAAGCATTTATCGTGCGTCTAAACTTTTCCTACAATAGCGTTTAGCTCGTATAACATTTTCGCAGTACCACGCATTTACAATCTTATTTTTGTTCTTGTTTTTTGCAGATGTTTTACCCATATTCAAAACTATACTACCGTTTCTTACGCAATATATGTGTTTGATGATTTTTATTTTGTTTGTTTGTTATCGCGTATTTTATCCCACCAGAGAGAAATAAATAAATAAATGAAAGAAAGAAAGAAAAGAAAGAAAGACATGAAGGAAGGAAGGAAGGAAAGAAAGAAAGAAGAAATGAAAGTAGGAACGAAAGAAAGAATGCCAGAGAAAAGAAAGTAAGAGAGAGAGAGAGAGAGAGAGAGAGAGAGAGAGAGAGAGAGAGAGAGAGAGAGAGAGAGAGAGAGAGAGAGAGAGAGAGAGAGAGACAAACAGAGAGAGAGAGAGAACGTAGATAATATAGCCTACCTCTGCGACTTTTTTTTCCGATCCTCCCCGCTCACTATTTTTCCCTTACACGTAAACTTCTCTTTGATGCGTATCTGTACGATGTATGTTCCTACCTCTGTCAACGCTGCGTACCTGTATGTGTGTGTGTGTGTGTGTGTGTGTGTGTGTGTGTGTCTATTTCTGCATGCATGTAAATGTGTTATATGCAAAGCCAATGATCGTGTGTAAGTGTGTGTGAGTGTGTTAATCTCTCTGTGTGTCTGTTTCTGTATTCGTGTAAGCGTGTTTGTATATAAATTCAGTAACCCAAAGCATTCATATCCTGATGTACCGTTGCCTACGCAGAATCTCTCTCCCTAGCGGCTATTCGTGCGTCCGGGATAGTTGTTCATCAGAGCGAGCGGAGAGCGGCGGTTTGCATTATATGTCATGTGTGCGATTATGAGCCGGCGGTGAAACTGGTACACGCCACGAGAGAGAGAGAGAGAGAGAGAGAGAGAGAGAGAGAGAGAGAGAGAGAGAGAGAGAGAGAGAGAGAGAGAGAGAGAGAGAGAGAGATTGGCAGTGATAGGAAAAATAAGAGAAACCGACAGTGACGAAGAGAGCGAGTGACAGTGACGGAAAGGCAACGACCCAGCAAGCAAGTGTGCCAAGCAAGCAGACAGACAGACAGACAGACAGACAGACAGAGGCAGACAGAGACAGACAGACAGACAGAGACAGACGGAGGCAGACAGAGACAGACAGAGACAGACAGAGGCAGACAGAGACAGACATAGACAGGCAGACAGACAGACAGACAGACACAGACAGACAGAGACAGACAGAGGCAGACAGACAGACAGACAGACAGGCAGAGACAGACAGACAGACAGAGACAGACAGACAGACAGGCAGGCTAGCAAGCATTCACGCGGGGTACAATAGAGCATAACTTGAACGGCACTTTGTGAATATAGAGAGGCAGTTTGCGAGTCACCTGAAGGCCGGAGATCATTAGCGGGGTAAATCACACAGGTAATGAGGGGGGGGGGGAGACGTTCATGGGGGTGCGGAGGTGGGGGAGGAAGGGAAGAAAGAGAAGGAAAAGTGTAATGTGTATATTATAACATACATGTGAATGTGTGAATGTATGTCGTATCTTATAACATCGTATATTATTATTATTATCGTATATTATAACATACATGTGAATGTGTGAATGTATGTTATAATATACACATTACAAAAGGAAAGGATAAAGGAGGAGAGAGAGAGAGAGAGAGAGAGAGAGAGAGAGAGAGAGAGAGAGAGAGAGAGAGAGAGAGAGAGAGAGAGAGAGAGAGAGAGAGAGAGAGAGAGAGAGAGAGAGAGAGAGAGAGAGAGAGAGAGAGAGAGAGAGAGAGAGAGAGAGAGAGAGAGAGAGAGAGAGAGAGAGAGAGAGAGAGAGAGAGAGAGAGAGAGAGAGAGAGAGAGAGAGAGAGAGAGAGAGAGAGAGAGAGAGAGAGAGAGAGAGAGAGAGAGAGGGCCATTAGCTGTTTACCGTTTTACTTGAGAAAGATAAAAAAAAGAAAGCTTGGAGAGAGAGAGAGAGAGAGAGAGAGAGAGAGAGAGAGAGAGAGAGAGAGAGAGAGAGAGAGAGAGAGAGAGAGAGAGAGAGAGAGAGAGAGAGAGAGAGAGAGAGAGAGAGATGGGGTGAAGCATAGAAGGAAAAGGGGTGAAAGAGGATAGAGAGGGAGAGACTTGGGTCCCTTTGTGTCTGAAGCGAAGGGAGGTAAGGAAAAGGAGGGAGAGAAAGGGAGAGAGGTTAATGCCGTGAGCGACAATAGAAGGGTGAAGGTCAATAGAGAAGGTGAAAGGGGAGAAGGAGGAGGAAGGAAGGAGGAAAGAAGATGGCGGATCTGTTTACGATATGGGAAGGGGAGGAAAGGAAGGGAGAGGTGGAGGAAGGGAAGCAAGGAAAGAGGATAAGGGAGGAAAGGAAGAAAGGAGGGAAGGAGGGAGAGAGGGAGGGAAAGGAAGAAGTGAGGAAGGAGAGGGAGAAGTGAAGGAAGGGACGGGAAGGGAGATAAAGAAGGGAGAGATTGAGGAAGGGAAGAAGGCAGAGAGGGAAAAGGAAGGAAGGAAGGAAGAGACAAATGAAAGGGATAAGGGAGGAAGGGGAAGGGAGGAAAGGAAGGGAAGAAGAGAGAGAGGGGAAAGGAGGAAATGAAGGGAGAGATGAAGGAAAGGAAGGGAGAGGTGGAGGAAGGGAAGAAGGGAAATAAGGGAAGGGAAGAAAGGTAGGTAGAGGTGGATGAAGGGAAGGAAGGGAAGGGAGGAAGGGAAGAAAGGGGAAGATGAAAAAGAATAAAGAGAAGATGAATGTGATAAAAACAGGAACAGGAAGGAAAAGAGAAAGATGGATGACAATGATCTCAGGAAAGAACGAAAGGAAGGAGGGAAAGAACAAGAAAGAGAGAGAGAGAGAGAGAGAGAGAGAGAGAGAGAGAGAGAGAGAGAGAGAGAGAGAGAGAGAGAGAGAGAGAGAGAGAGAGAGAGAGAGAGAGAGAGAGAGAGAGAGAGAGATATAGAGAGAGAGAGAGAGAGAGAGAGAGAGAGAGAGAGAGAGAGAGAGAGAGAGAGAGGCAAGAGGGTAGGGAGAGGGAGAGATGGAGGGAGAGGAGGGAGGGAAGGGAAGAGACAGGAAGACTTTGGAGCCGAGAGAGGGAAGGAGAAAGTCAATGAGGAAGGTTGAGACTGAGAGAGAGAGAGAGAGAGAGAGAGAGAGAGAGAGAGAGAGAGAGAGAGAGAGAGAGAGAGAGAGAGAGAGAGAGAGAGAGAGAGAGAGAGAGAGAGAGAGAGAGAGAGAGAGAGAGAGAGAGAGAACAGACACAGAGACGTGGAAAACAAAAACGAGAAAATGGGAAGAAAAACGAGAAGAGAAAAATGGATAGACAGAAGGAGGAAAGGAGGGAAGGAAGAGAGAGAGAAGGGAGGGAAGGGAGGGAAGGGAAAGAATTAAAAGCCACGTTACTCTCCGTCTCCCTCCAGCGTCAAAAGAAGGGTGGGAGATGGAACTTAGGCGTTGTTTTTAATTTATTGGTGTCCACTTTTTTTAACTAGGCAACGGAGGCGACACAACACGAAGATTAGGGAAGGAAAAATGACCTATAACGATGATGAAGAGGAGGAGGAGGAGGAGGAGGAGGAGGAGTACAAAGGAAAATCAAACAGCAACAGGAGGAGGAGGAGTAGAAACTAATGAAGGAAAAAAAAGAACAGGTAAAGGAAAAGAAGAAACATAAGAAAAAAATAGGAAAAATGATCCATAACGATGATAATGATGAAGAGGAGGAGGAGGAGGAGGAGGAGGAGGAGGAGGAGGAGTACAAAGGAAAATCAAACAGCAACAGGAGGAGGAGAAGGAGAAACTAATGAAGGAAAAAAGAAAAGGTAAAGGAAAAGAAGAAACATAAGAAAAAAATAGGAAAAATGATCCATAACGATGATAATGATGAAGAGGAGGAGGAGGAGGAGGAGTACAAAGGAAAAGCAAACAGCAACAGGAGGAGGAGGAGGAGAAGGAGAAACTAATGAAGGAAAAAAGAAAAGGTAAAGGAAAAGAAGAAACATAAGAAAAAAATAGGAAAAATGATCCATAACGATGATAATGATGAAGAGGAGGAGGAGGAGGAGGAGGAGGAGGAGGAGGAGGAGGAGTACAAAGGAAAAGCAAACAGCAACAGGAGGAGGAGGAGGAGAAGGAGAAACTAATGAAGGAAAAAAGAAAAGGTAAAGGAAAAGAAGAAACATAAGAAAAAAATAGGAAAAATGATCCATAACGATGATAATGATGAAGAGGAGGAGGAGGAGGAGAAGGAGGAGGAGGAGGAGGAGTACAAAGGAAAATCAAACAGCAACAGGAGAAGGAGGAGGAGAAACTAATGAAGGAAAAAAAGAAAAGGTAAAGGAAAAGAAGAAACATAAGAAAAAAATAGGAAAAATGATCCATAACGATGATAATGATGATGTGGAGGAGGAGGAGAAACTTCTGAAGGAAAAAAAGAAGAGGTAAAAGAAAAGAAGAAACATAAGGAAAAATAGGAAAAAGGATAAAAGGAAGAAGAAAAGGAAACATTGACAAAAGAAGCGAAAGAAGAAAAAGACCAAACAGAGGAAAGATAATCATAGAGAAAAAGATAAAAAAATAACAATAAAGAGAGATGTGGAGGAGACGTAGTAAAGGAGGAGGAAGAGGAAAAAGAAAAAATAAAGGAAAAAAAATCAGGAAAACAGAAAAGAAGAGAAAGGAAAAGATAAAAATATATACAATGGACAAGAAAAGAGTAAAGAGAAAACAGGGTCAGGAAGAGAGAAGGGTAACCATTGAGTATAGGAAAAAGAAAAAAAAAGTTATAATAAAAAGAAAAAGAAAAAAAAACATGAAAAACAGAAAAAAAGGAAAAGATAAAAATATATACAATGAACAAGAAAAGAGTAAAGAGAAAACAGGGTCAGGAAGAGAGAAAAGGGTAACCATTAAGAGGAGGAGGAGAGAGAAAAAGAAAGAAAAGTATTAAAAAAGATGAGTAGGCGAGGAAAGGAAGGAGGGCATAAGAGGCAATCAGAAGCAAGACAAAGGACCAGTGATACGTCTGAACCACCATATTACTCTTTCCATTAAGCCGGGAAGAAAGTCTGAGTTCCCTAATGCTCATCCTTCTCCTCGTATATGGTCTCCTAATGAAAAAATACATATACCTTAAGATAACCTATTTTTTTTTTTTTTTTACAACAAAGGAGACAGCTCAAGGGCACAAAAAAAGTAAACAATAATAAAAAAGAAAAGCCCGCTACTCGCTGCTCCCAAAAAGAATCCAAAGAGGTGGTCGAAAGAGAGGTCAATTACGGGAGGAGAGGTGTCCTGATACCCTTCTCATCATATAAATCTTAGCATATAAAGCTTAGCATATAAAGTAATAATATGAGCGAGTGAAGATAAGAAATAGGGAGTGAAGGGCATCGGAGTCGCAAATAAAAAGAAAACAGACATCTAAATTACTTCTTGCAGAATAAATATGTAAAATGAAAGAGTAGGGTGATAAACAGAGATTGAAGGACACAGGAGCGGAAAATGAAAAAATACTAACAGACCTCCAAATTACTTCTTGCAAAACAAATGAGCAAAATAACGAGTGAAGGTTATGATTAAAGACTCAAATGTACGGGAGTGGTAAATAAAATGATAATAGACCTATAAATTACCTCTTGCAAGATAAATAAACCAAATGAACCAGCGAAGGTGATAACGAGAGAGTGAAGGGCATCGGAGTCCCAAATAAAAGATGCTGTACTTCTAAACTACCTCCTACAAAATACATAAGCGAGTGAAGGTGATAAGCAGAAGCCTCTTAAAAAATAGACAAACAAAGGAGTGAAGGCGAGGAGCTGAACTTCAAGGACAAAAAGCTGGGAAATAAAAGGATAAAATGGACCAACGATGACCCCTGAAGCCACATCGAAAAAGAAGGGAGAGATGGAGGAAGGGAAGAAGGCGGAGAGAGAAAGGATGGAAGGAAGGAATAGATAAATGAAAGTGATAAGGGAGGAAAGGAAGGGAGAGTTGAAGGAAGGGAAGAAGAGAGAGAGAGGAGAAAGGAGGGAACAAAGGGAGAGATGAAGGAAAGGAAGGGAGAGGTGGAGGGTCTGGTCTGGGCGGGGATGGCGGCGTGGCGGGTCGAGGGTGTCTGGCTCGGTGAGTCTAGACACTGTATCTCACCGCAGCGCTGAGAGTAGCATTATACCGGCATGTATCACGAAGGATTTACAGTTATCGGTGTTTTCCTCTTAAACTTTTGTACTTTCTCTTTTGTCGTTTATAAGGAGACCGGTTTTTTTTTACGTTTGGCCCGTAGCGCCAGTAGGCTTACATGATGGGGCTTTTTTTTTTTTACAGCTAAAGAAACAGCTCTAGGACAACAACAAAAAAAAAGGAAACAATAAAAAAAAGCCCGCTACTCGTTGCTCCTGTAAAGAATTCGAAGAGGTGGCCGAAAGAGCAGTCAGTTACGTAGGCATAAATCAGGGAGGCAGTCACTCAGGCAGAGGCGGGGAGGAAGGCAGGCGAGCAGCTGGGCAGGCAGGCAGGCAGGCAGGGAAGTAGGGGGTGGTGGGCGGTGTATGCAAGAGCCGCCTCCGGTCCAGCGTTGCCATATTATCGTACTCAGCGTATTGTATTTTCGTAGTTTCTGACCGATAACTGTTGCAAAAAAGAACGAAAACCATCAGTATTTAACAGTTTCAACGATAGCTTTAATAGACTACCGTTGTTTGTGTAGGTACTGGAGTTTTGTGGCCTAAAAATGGTAAATGCAATGTTCAGTACGATAATTAGGCAACGGTGCTCCGGTCCTGCCGCGGTCCCGCCCCGTCATTAGTCGCCTGTGTCAAGACGGCTAATTTGCCATTCCACGTGGACCCAAGACTTTGAGAGTAGTTAGCAAAATTTCTGATTAATTAGGTCGTTAGCGGCGAAAAAGAGAGTCTGGTGCGTTTGTTGGAGTTTGTGGAAGGCGTGCAGCGCAACGCAATTAGCGAAGGAAGAACAAAGTTAGCGAATAATTGGCCGCTTGTAATTGCTGATAATGGCCTCTGATTGGCCGCCTGCAATCCAGGTGTATTGTGTCCGCCTTTTAGCGAACACTTCCTCCACTTAAATATATTATAATAATGGACCAATTTCGTCGGTGGCTCGTTCTCAGCAGACGAAGTAGTTTGATGTAACGGTGTGTTCTCCTCTGCCGTGCACCTAACGAGTCTTAAACGGGAACACGAACAGCCGCTGTCGCACCACTAGACGGTTTGCATTATTATGTTTGCTGATTTGTTTTGAATAGGAAGACAAATTATTGACATTACTGCTTTATTAACTTCCTACGGTGTATAGTGATGTTGAGCTGCTTCACGGTGAACGCTTTGCAATCAATTACCAGTCGGCTAAGGCTCATGTCTACCTATAAAACCATTTACTGCTCACAAGAGAAAAGATGAAGGAATGAATTTGAGAAGATGGAATATGAGACGCGCGGAAGAATAAAGAAATACGGTTAAGATATGGGATAGAGCAAGGGATGTGCATGTACAGATTAGTGAAGAGATGGTAGATTGTTCGCAAGATTCTTTTCCCTACAACACGTTCATTCCTTTGTCCGGCGGTGAACGGGTGGGACGAACGGCTGGTCGGAAACAACCAATCAGGAGTCGGTGGGGACAGAGTAGCATTCCTCGGTGGCGTGATTGCTTTGTGGCGCCGCGGAGAGCTGGCCTCGTATTCTCAAACCCTCCGGCGCCCAAGTACACATATTTGACAAGGCTTTCATAGGCGTTTTGGGCATTTCCAGGGGCAGTTTAATGATCCTGGTGCTAGTGTGACCCTTCTTCTACACCATGAATGTAAAAAAAAAAAAATGAATACCCGATTAAGCTCCTTCTCGGCCTTTGGAAGAAGTTGATGTGGGAGGTGAAAGCGTATGAGAATGCCTACCCTGGGCGCAACGCATCTCTTAGCGGCGGGGTGATAGATCGTCAGCCACCGTTGCCAGATTGTCGTACTCAGACCATTGTATTTACCGGTTTCTGACGCCTAACTATTGCAAAGAAACATCAGGAACTAACTATTTTAACGATAATTATAAGTGAATCTCCTTTTTGGGGTCCACGAGACAGTTTTTGGGTCCGAAGTCGGTAAATATAAGAGGCTGAGTAAGACAATCTGGCAACTTTGCGTCAGCCCCGTACAAAGCCATTTTTTCCTGATACCGAAGGGACGAAATGGTACGCAACAATTAGCATGGTGGTGGTGGTGATGGTGGCAACGGCGATGTGTATGTTAGCGTGTGACAGCCATAGAAAAGAGTGTTTGGTTAGCTTCATCGCAGGCGCCGTGTTGCTACCAAAACAAAGGCGCGAAATTTAAATTGATGTTGATAGAATAGTCTTTTTTAATGCTTTATATAGGTGTTTCTTTGCCGTGTTGCTACCAAAAGGAAGGCGCGAAATTGAAATTGATGTTGATAGAATAGTGTTTTTTAAGGCTTTATATAGGTGTTTCTTCGCCGTGTTGCTACCAAAAGAAAGGCGCGAAATTGAAATTGATGTTGATAGAATAGTGTTTTTTAGGCTTTATATAGGTGCTTCTTCGAGATCCTGATGTTACCGAAAACTCACACACAAAAAAACATTTATATCTGCTGCAATTTAGATTTCGCGCGGCTTTCATGACAATATGGCCGCCTATGATGTTCACCAGACTCTCCTATAATCCATGTGGTTCTTCTGGTGTTAGTGGTACGATGGGGGAGGTGATGATGATGATGATGGTAAAGATAATGGTGGTTTTGATGACTAAGTTGATCATGGTAGACGTTATTGTCGTTGTTGTTGCTATTAATTTATTTTCTGCGCTTTGTCCATGGCGAGTGAAGGAATACATGATTAGGTTTGGGTAGTCATTTGGCAAGACGTAAAATTGGGTCTCCAGATCACCACACGAGCATGCTGTTTGCTGTTATTGTTATCGTTCTTGTTTGTTGTTCTTGTTGTTGTTGGTGGTGGTGGGAGTGATTGTTCTGCTGGTGGTAAAGATGGTGATTTTGAAGTTTTGGTGAGAGAGAGAGAGAGAGAGAGAGAGAGAGAGAGAGAGAGAGAGAGAGAGAGAGAGAGAGAGAGAGAGAGAGAGAGAGAGAGAGAGAGAGAGAGAGAGAGAGAGAGAGAGAGAGAGAGAGAGAGAGAGAGATAGAGAGATAGAGAGAGAGAGAGAGAGAGAGAGAGAGAGAGAGAGAGAGAGAGAGAGAGAGAGAGAGAGAGAGAGAGAGAGAGAGAGAGACCTTCCTTCCTCCTGCAGTGAAGACAAAACTACAGTGATGGCAGAGATTGATGATAATGATGATGATGATGATGATGATGATGATGGCTAAAAGAAAAGAGGGAATGACAGAAGAGAGAGAAGGTACAAAATATGCAAAGGACAGAGGTGATTATGATAATGAAGATAGGAAGGAGCGGGGCATGTGAAGGAGGGAAAAATGATGATGAAGATGATGATGATAGTGATGGAATTAAAACGCTGAGTAAAAGTAAAAGTGATCGACTGAAGATATCAGATGTCTGCACCGTTTCACTTTTCAATTTTCTCTCTTCCCTTCATCATTTCATTCTTTTTTTCTTTCCTTCCTTCCTCTCTTCCTTCCTTCCTTCCTTCCTTTCTATCTTCCTTCCTTCCTTCCTTCCTTTCTTCATTCATTCATTCATTCCTCTCTCTCTCTCCCTTCCCCATCTTCCTTTCCCAACATTCCCTTCCTTACCCTCCCTCCCTTCTCGAGAACCTCCCCACTCTCCCTCTCCCTCCCTCCCTCACCTCCTTCTCTCCCTCCCTTCCTTTCTAATCGTTCTTGAACAACAATACTACCCGACAAGGTGTGAAAAAGGTCAACCTTCTCTCACACACACACACACACACACACACACACACACACACACACACACACACACACACACACACACACACACACACACACACACACACACACACACACACACACACACACACACACACACACACACACACACACACACACACACACACACACACACACACACACACACACACACACACACTCGATATCGACGTGTTGTCTGGCGGCGGCACCGAGAGAGTTTGGCGGCTGTGAGGAGGAGGAGGAAGAGGAGGAGGAGGAGGAGGAGGAGGAGGAGGAGGAGGAGGAGGAGGAGGAGGAGGAGGAGGAGGAGGAGGAGGAGCTGGAGAAGGAGGAGGAGGAGGAGGAGGAGGAGGAGGAGGAGGAGTTGGAGAAGGAGGAGGAGGAGGAGGAGGAGGAGGAGGAGGAGGAGGAGCTGGAGAAGGAGGAGGAGGAGGAGGAGGAGGAGGAGGAGGAGAAAGAGAAGGAGGAGGAGGGTCTTGAAGAGCTATGAGGGTGGCGAGTGTGGCTAGAGAGAGAGAGAGAGAGAGAGAGAGAGAGAGAGAGAGAGAGAGAGAGAGAGAGAGAGAGAGAGAGAGAGAGAGAGAGAGAGAGAGAGAGAGAGAGAGAGAGAGATGTGAAGAGGCAGAGAGAAAGGCGATTGCTGTGGACAATGGAGGAGCCTAAGAAAGTATAGTCAAGGGTGAAGGGATGCAAACAGTGGGCGTGGGAGGAGAGACAGGAGAGGCAGGGGAGAGGAAAGCGTGTTGGCAGACTGGGAAGGGTTGAGGTTAGGTAGTCTTAGGGCGGGTAGCGTCGGACGTTTCCATCCCTCACATCATCTATTTCCCGAGGCTGAAAAGAGGGTTAGTCGGGTTCTAATGAGTGTTTCCTCTGGTTCACGGTACAGAAGAAGAGTCAAACTACCACCAGGGTCATAAAACTACCCCTTTAAATGGCCAAAACTCCTAGGAAAGCCGAAATGTTTAAAAATATGACACTGGCCGGTATTTTAAGACTTTCGCTTCTCACTTAAGCTATTTCTAAAGGTCAAAGAGGGGGTCAGTCGGGTTCTAATGAGTGTTTCCTTTGGTTCACGGTACAGAAGAAGAGTCAAACTACCAGAAGGGTCATAACACTACCCCTGGAAATGGCCAAAACTCCTAGAAAAGCCTTGTGAAAACCGTGAGCTTTGGCGCCGAGATGTTTAAAAATATGACCCTGCCCGGTATTATAAGACTTTCGCTTCTCACTTAAGCTATTTCTAAAGGTCAAAGAGGGGGTCAGTCGGGTTCTAATGAGTGTTTCTTCAGGTTCACGGTACGGAAGAAGAGTCAAATTACCACCAGGGTCATAAAACTACCCATTTTTTTTTTTACAACAAAGGAGACAGCTCAAGGGCACAAAAAAAGGAAATAATAAAAAAAAAGCCCGCTAGTCGCTGCTCCTAAAAAAAAGAATCGAAAGAGGTGGCCGAAAGAGAGGTCAATTTCGGGAGGAGAGGTGTCCTGATACCCTCCTCTAATGAGTGTTTCCTTTGGTTCACGGTACAGAAGAGTCAAACTACAAACTACCAGAAGGGTCATAACACTACCCCTGGAAATGGCCAAAACTCCAAGAAAAGCCTTGTCAAAGATGTTTTCTTGGGCAACGAAATGTCTGATAATATGGCCCGTAATTTAACCCTTATCAAACTCTCGGGGCTTACACACACACATTTCATAAGGCTCCGTAGAGGTTGTGCAGGTATAAAAACGTAAGGAGTCTGCAAGAGGCCGGCTTTCCATGGATATAGTTTTATGAGCCTTGTGATAGTTTGCCAAGGCTTCTGCACCGTGAATGTGAAAAAACTCTCATGAGAACCCCGACTAATCTCCTTTTGTGGCCTTTGTAAATAGTGGTTTTGAGAGCCTCGAGCGTTTGGGAATACGGGCTAAGGAGGAAGAGCCAGGGAGAGAGAGTCAGGGAGAAAAGACAAGGGAAAGAGGAGACCAAGGAGCAGTAAGTAGCGGTCTTTTCTTTTTTTCATATTGTTTTCTTGTTTTTTACGCCGCTCTTGCACTGTCTAAAAAAAAAAAAAAAAGGAGAGAGAGAGACCGGTATGGGGGACTATCATAAACGTAACGATGGAAGCTGGGTAAGGAGAGAGGCCTTATATATATGACTCGGAGGAAACGTTAGCCAGGCAGCGAGAGGAAGGGAGGTCGAAAGCAAGGAAAGAATGTAAGAAAGACAGAGTAAGCCAGGAAGGTGAGGACAGCAGATTAGGCAAGAGGAAGGAATCGTGGAGGAGGAGGAGAGGTGGAGAAGACAGTGATGGATGCAGGAAGACAAGGAGGAAGAAAAGTTAGGTGGCTAGAGAGAGAAAATGCAGAGGAAGGAGGCGGAGGAGGCAGATTAGGAGGAGGGAGAAGAGGAGGAGTAGGACACCCATTGGAAGATATGTGAAGACGTGAGAAATGGTAAGAAGCCTGCAAGACAAACATGGCGGCGGGGAGGAGAGGGAGAGGGAGAGGGAAGAATATAGATGAAAGAAAGAAATATTCGTTAAAAAATGCACATGTGAGGTAGGAAAAGAGTGAAGGATTGCATTGGGTTAAGAGAAAGTGGAAAAAGAGACGGAAGAGGAGAAAGATGACAAGGAGAGGAAAATGCGTTAAAAAGTGTAGAGAGGAGGAAGGAAAAGAGTGCAAAAGGGTTGTTGCATTGGGTAAAGAGAAAGTAGAGTAAGAGAAGAAGGAGGAGGAAGAAGATGAGGCGAAGAAATACATTCTAAAAACCGTGAGAGAAATAAAGCTAGGAAAAGAGTAAGAAAAAGGAAAAGGGGTAAAAGGAAAGGGTAGGAAAAGAACGAGAAAGGGTTGATTTAGGTAAAAGGAAAACAAGTAGGAGAGGAAGGAGGAGGAAGAGGACGAGGCGAAGAAATATGTTAAAAAGTGCATAGGAGAGGTAGAAGAAGAGAAAGAAAAGGAACAGGAGAGAGAGAGAGAGAGAGAGAGAGAGAGAGAGAGAGAGAGAGAGAGAGAGAGAGAGAGAGAGAGAGAGAGAGAGAGAGAGAGAGAGAGAGAGAGAGAGAGAGAGAGAGAGAGAGAGAGAGAGAGAGAGAGAGAGAGAGAGAGAGAGAGAGAGAGAGAGAGAGAGAGAGAGAGAGGGGGGGGGGTAATAGGGCCGGGTTTTGGGGTAAAGTCTCCGTTGCATCTGTGGACCCTGGAGGCCGATCACTCGTCGTGTCTTTGAGCAGCGAGAACCGAAAAAGTGCCGGTCTGTATATAGTGTGTGTGCGTGTGTGTGTGTGTGTGTGTGTGTGTGTGTGTGTGTGTGTGTGTGTGTGCGGTAAGAAGGAGCAGTGAAGGAAAAAGCTGAGGGAAGTAAGGAGGAAGGAAAACGCCGCGAGAGATGAAAGTCACGAGGCGGCACCGCGGATCTTTGTCACTCCCGCCGTGTCTGCCCGGCGCGGCGAGGATTTTATTCTTTCCTTTCTCTTTCTTCTCTTCCTTTTTCTGGTGGTGATATTGGTGGTGACGATGATGATGATGAGGAGGAGGAGAAGCAGGAGGAGGAGGATTATAAATTATTGTCCTTATTATTGATTTTAATAGAAGTAATAATAATGATAATAATGATAATAATGACTACTACTACTACTACTACTACTACTAATAATAATAATAATAATAATAATAATAATAATAATAATAATAATAATAATAATAATAACAAACAGCAAGGGTGGCGGCGTGCGATTCGAGTCCTGGCCGGGTATACTCTCTATTATTGTATATTATTATTATTATTATTATTATTATTATTATTATTATTATTATTATTATTATTATTATTATTATTATTATTATTATTATTATTATTATTATTATTATTATTATTATTATTATTATTATTATTATCATTATTATTATTATTATTATTATTATTATTATTATTATTATTATTATCCATAGTGTTATTATTATTATTATCATTATTATTATTGTTATTATCACCATCACCAGTGCGTTCAGCCGGCCGGTATTCGCACCGTCTGAGCGGCGCCCACCGCTGCCTCACCTATGCGGGCGCCGCGGAGGCGGTTCGAAGGCTGGCTGCGTGAACTCAACTCGTCTTTGTTTATCCGTTATCAATATTATCATTTCTATTTCCAGTAGTGACGGTAAAAGTGATAAAAGTTGTAAAATAGCACCAACAACAGCAGCAGTAATAATAGTGGTATAAAAATAGTATCGCTCCTCCTCCTCCTCCTCCTCCTCCTCCCTGTCCTCCTGCTGGCCTGAGGTATCTTGGAGGAACCGTCTCAATTTTATACCCGCTATTTTTACCGGCAGCGAATATCTTTACGGTCCTCCTCCTCCCTGTGCTCGTCCACTTCCTGGTCATCGTCATCTTCCTTATCGCCGACGCCGTCCTTGCCGACACCCTCGTTTTCTTCCGTATTGCTAAAAGTGAAATTGGGAGCATACGGTTGCCTAGCGTCGGTTACCATCACCGGCACCCCAACCCCTCAACCTGTAGTTAGGTAACAACCCATGTCTCCCAGTATGGTATCCGGGTTACAACGGGTTATTTTCTCCAAGTTTCCAAAGTTACCCATTCATCCCGAAATTGATCTCTCTTTCGGCCACCTCTTTTGATTATTTTTTGTAGGAGCAGCGAGTAGCGGGCTTTTTTATATTATTGTTTCCTTTTTTTGTGCCCTTAAGCTGTCTCCTTTGTTGTAAAAAAAATCAGCCACCCAGAGATTGAGGAAAAACAGCTGGGTGACCGGAGTTCCAACTACAATGAATCGGGTTCGAAATCGTACCCGCGGATCCGTAGCTAGGCATGTTAACCACTGCACCACGGATGAGCCCCTGGAGGCTTCTTAAACCCATTTTTGCTTGAAACCTTCCGTAGTTAATTCCTATTAACCCAACATCCCGTTAAGGTACCCTAATTATATGGGGAGGTAAGAAGAGCATGCATAGGAGTATCATCATCATCGCCATCAGCAGTAGTAGTAGTAGTAGTAGTAGTAGTAGTAGTAGTAGTAGTAGTAGTAATTGCATTATTATTATTATTATTATTATTATTATTATTAGTAGTAGTAGTAGTAGTAGTAATAGTAGTAAGAAAGACTGATACTACTACACATAATAATAAAAAAAAATTCTAACATGATTCGCGTGGCAGGAAAAGATTTCACATTTAAAGGGACTGTAACTCTCCCCGCCTGATTGAAATAAGAAACTTGCAACCGAGGCGACGAGCGGAAAGAGGTGGAGGCGGGAGGGAGGAAGGGAGGGAGGGAGAGGCGGGAAGAGCAACGAGGAAGAGCAGAGGAAGAGAGACGCCCAAAAGTGTGGAAGAGGAGCAGGAAAAAGGCGAAACTAGGAGGAGGAGGAGGAGGAAGAAAATTGAAAAGTAGTGGAGCGAGAGAAACAGGCATAAGGGCATGGAGAGATAGAAGGGAGGGACGAGGGATAACAGATAAAGAGGGAGGGAGAGAGGAAAGGAGGAAGATTGGAAGGAACGAAGGAAGGGAAGAAGCCAGAGAGTGGGAGGGAGGAAAGGAAGGAAGGAAGGAAGGATAAAAATAACGTAATTTCAGATAACAGAAAGATAGGAAAAGGTCAGGGGAGAGAGAGAGAGAGAGAGAGAGAGAGAGAGAGAGAGAGAGAGAGAGAGAGAGAGAGAGAGAGAGAGAGAGAGAGAGAGAGAGAGAGAGAGAGAGAGAGAGAGAGAGAGAGAGAGAGAGAGAGAGAGAGAGAGAGAGAGAGGAATGGATGAAACAAAAAAAGAAAGAAAGAAAGAAAGAAAAAAGGAAGGAAAAAACAAGAGAAAATAAAGATAAAGAAAGGAAAGGAAAGGAAAGGAAAGAAAAGAGAAGGAAAGAAAAAAGGAAAGGAAATAAAATAAAATAAAATAAAATAAAATAAAAATAAATAAAAGAAAAGAAAAGAGAAGAAGAGAGAGAGAGAGAGAGAGAGAGAGAGAGAGAGAGAGAGAGAGAGAGAGAGAGAGAGAGAGAGAGAGAGAGAGAGAGAGAGAGAGAGAGAGAGAGAGAGAGAGAGAGAGAGAGAGAGAGAGAGAGAGAGAGAGAGAGAGAGAGAGAGAGAGAGAGAGAGAGAGAGAGAGAGAGAGAGAGAGAGAGAGAGAGAGAGAGAGAGAGAGAGAGAGAGAGAGAGAGGAAGGAAAAGGTTTAGTCTATATAGGTAAAGGTAATGTGGCTTGTGGGTCAGTCATATGGACGCCGTGTATACGTGCCTCGTGTGCGGAAGTCCTGCGTGGACGTGGGATAGGCCAACCACGTCCGTGTGTTACATATGTATGGCGGTCCGTGTCTAATCCATTAATAATCGCTCATTTAGAAAGAACCACACCAACTCCTCCTCTTCCTTATCATCCTCCTCACTCACCTACTGCCCATTTTCCTCCTCCTCCTCCTCCTCCTCCTCCTCCTGCAAACTAGAAATAACGGTTTACCCATTCAGTCGAGTCGATGTAACACAGACATTGGAAGGAGTTTATTTTCAAGCCGAGTCATCCGCCACTGGAACAATCTTCCCTCAGAAGTAGTAAATGTGAATACCATCAACTCCTTCAAATATAGAATCGACCGTCATTTCGCTGCGTCGGGAGTAAACTGAATAACGAGGTGCTTTCATCTGCTCCTCAATATCGAGGTGCTTTCATCTGCTCCCAACGCCCCAAGTGGCTGTCGAGCAGATTAAATCACCAAAGCGGGCGACCTCGTAATGAGCCAATAGGCTTTCTGTTGCCTGCATTTCCATGTTTCCTCCTCCTCCTCCTCCTCCCATCAAAGCCTCAGAGCTTGCAGAACACTCATTCGCCAGAGTAAACGCGACTATGAAAAGCAAATTGCACGCGAAGCCAAGTCCAACCCGAAAAAGTTCTTCACGTATATAAGAACCAAAAAGAAGACAAAAAGCAATATCGGTCCCCTAAAAGATGAAAGTGACGTACTAACACAGGACAGTAGACAAATGGTCGAAATCCTAAACAGGAACTTCGCGTCTGTGTTCACGGTCGAGAATACCCAGTCCGTACCCGAGAGCCCTTCCCACCGATGGGAATCACCCCCAGAAATTGGTACAATCGACGAACGGGATGTGAAAAGTACCTAGACAAACTCGAGACAAACAAGTCTACTGGACCCGACGACTTGTCACCCAGGCTGCTCAAGGAACCAAGCAGCAAACTCAAGCCACTCACCGCCATCTACAATCTGTCACTACAGCAAAACAAAGTCCTGAAAGACTGGAAACAAGCGAACGTAACACCGATCTACAAAAAGGGAGACAAAAGTGTGGCCCTAAACTACAGACCAATCAGCTTGACCTCAGTGGCGGGAAAAATCCTCGAGAAGATCATCAGAGACAAACTCGTTAGGTTCCTTGAAGACAACAACATCATTTCCGATGCTCAGCACGGTTTCAGGAACAAGCGCTCATGCTTAACCAATTTATTGGACTTCTTCCAAGGTATCTATGAAAACTGGGATAATCATATCCCCAGTGATGTTATATATCTAGACTTTCAGAAAGCCTTTGACAAAGTGCCACATGAAAGACTCCTCAAGAAACTTAAGTCGGCGGGATTAGGCGACGATCTGACAGCGTGGATCAAAGACTGGCTCACTGAAAGAAAACAACGAGTTGTACTCAACGGACAGGCCTCCGAGTGGCTCCCGGTCACAAGTGGAGTGCCACAGGGTTCAGTGCTGGGACCCATACTTTTCATCATATATATCAACGACCTAGAACTAGGATTAAAATCCAATCTTTCAAAATTTGCCGACGACACAAAGGTGGGTGGGAAGGCCCTCACGACGGCAGACTGCGAAATTATCCAGAGGGACCTGGACCTGATCACTCGGTGGTCAGAAAAATGGCAGATGTCCTTCAACACTGCCAAATGTAAAGTAATGCATATCGGATCCAGAAACAGCAACCTTATATACCACATGGGTGGCGAACCACTACATGTTGTGCAAGAGGAAAGAGACCTCGGGGTCACCATCAGCAGTGACTTGAAACAAACAAAACACTGCAAGTCCGCCTGTAAGAAAGCCAATACAATGCTTGGGTTCATATCGAGGAACGAATACAAGACGCCGGGAGTTATGTTATCCTTGTATAATTCGCTGGTAAGGCCCCACCTGAATACGCCGTGCAATTCTGGTCTCATAATTACAGGAAACACATTTAATTACTTCAGATTGAACAGCGCCGCGCCACGAAGATGATACCATCACTAAGGACGAAACCCTATGAAGAACGACTCGAGCGACTCAACCTCTTCACGTTGGAAAAGAGACGAGTGCGGGGAGACATGATACAAGTCTTTAAGTACCTGAACAAGCTCAGCAACGTTGATCACTCCAAACTCTTCACGCTACAAACTAACCTGAGAACAAGAAACAACGGAAAAACAATTCAAGCAAAGCGATGCAATACCGACATCGGCAGGAGTTATTTCTCAAATAGAGTTGTTCGCCACTGGAACAGCCTTCCTTCAGAAGTGGTTAGCGCAGAGACCATCAACTCCTTCAAGAAACGCATTGATCGTCACTTTGCTGCAACGGGTGTGAACTGAACGTTCCCAAGAGTAGGTACACAAGTGCTTTAATCCTTCCCTGCAAGCCACTCCTATGGCAAACGGATTGATTAAATCACTGAACGCAGGCAGCCTAGTAATGAGCCAACAGGCTTTCTGCTGCCTGCTAGTCCATGTTTCCATGTTTTTCCTCCGCGCTTCGAAAAGTATACCATCCCTGAGGACACAACCTTATGAAGAAAAATTCAATCGGCTCGGCATCTTTACGTTGGAAAAGACACGATGGCGGAGGGATTGAATGCAGGTGTTTAAATCCTAAAACAAGCTCAGCTTTTTGCGCTCTTTACTGTTCTGAGAACTTAAAGCAAAACTCAAATTGTTCAAGCGAATTAATGCAGTCGGCATCGTCATAAATTATTTCTCGAGCAGTCAACCGCCACTGGAACGACCTTCCTGCAGCTGTTAGTTTTTAAAGCATTGCTATGTAGGTATCATGTTTATAGGTTAAATATGTTAGTTTTTAAAGTGTTGGTATGTAGGTATCATGTTTATAGGTGAAATATGTTAGTTTTTAAAGTGTTGGTATGTAGGTATCATGTTTATGGGTGAAATATGTTCGTTTTTAAAGTGTTGGTATGTAGGTATCATGTTTATGGGTGAAATATGTTCGTTTTTAAAGTGTTGGTATGTAGGTATCATGTTTATGGGTGAAATATGTTAGTTTTTAAAGTGTTGTTATGTAGGTATCATGTTTATAGGTGAAATATGTTAGTTTTTAAAGTGTTGTTATGTAGGTATCATGTTTATAGGTGAAATATGTTAGTTTTTAAAGTGTTGGTATGTAGGTATCATGTTTATGGGTGAAATATGTTAGTTTTTAAAGTGTTGTTATGTAGGTATCATGTTTATAGGTGAAATATGTTAGTTTTTAAAGTGTTGTTATGTAGGTATCATGTTTATGGGTGAAATATGTTAGTTTTTAAAGTGTTGTTATGTAGGTATCATGTTTATAGGTGAAATATGTTAGTTTTTAAAGTGTTGGTATGTAGGTATCATGTTTATGGGTGAAATATGTAGAGCGATTTGCTGCTCGACTGTTTCACAATGTATAGGTGAGGTCAGAGGTGTTTGGGAGTGGTGACAAGGTAATGAATCTGCTGAGGTTTGCATCAGCATGAGCCTGACAAAATTAAAACCGATCATTTTCAAGAAACGCATTGACTGTCAGTTTGATGAATCAGTAATGAACTAAATGTACCTGCACGTACGTTTAAAAAGGTTTTAATTTGTTTCGGATGTCGCTCAAGTGGCTGACGAATTAAAGGAAAACAATAGAGCAGGCAGCCTTGTAATGATCCAGTAGGCTTCCTGTTGTCTGCTCTTCCATGTTTCTGTGTTTCCAGCCTCTACGCCTTCCCATCTTCATTCTCCGTAGTTGCTGATGAGGCCGATATCCTCCTTGAGATAGGCCTGGCGAGTTTTTGGATTACGATGACTAAATATTAATAGCTGCTGATGAAGGGGCGATCGAGGGGATGAAGGAGGAGGAGGGGAGGGGGAGGGAAGGAGAAGAAAAAAAGGACGAAAGGGAGGAGGGGGAGGGGATTGAAGAGGAGGAGGAGGAGGAGGAGGAGGAGGAGGGGGGTATGTACCTTATTAAGAGTTAGGAGCAGAAAACAAGAAAGAAACGATATTGCTGAGGATGAGAGAAAAAGAAGAAATAGATTTGTGAAGTTATGAGGAAAAATAGAAGAAAAATAAAATAAAAGGGTTGTTAGTAATAAGCTGTAAAAACAGAAAATAATAACAATAAATAATAACATATAATTTACGTAATATGAATAACAATAATAATGATGAAAATAATTGTGATGTAATAAATAATGAGGAGAAAAGAAGAAGAAGAAAAAGAAGAAGAAGAAGAAGAAGAAGGAGAAGTGAAGAAAAAATGAAGAAGTAAAAGAAGAAGAAGAAGAAGAAAAAGAAAGCAAGAAGAAGGAGAGGTGAAAAAATGAAAGAAGAAGAAGAAAAAGAAAAGAAAAAAGAAGACGAAAAAGAATAAGAAAAAGAAAACAAAAAGAAAAAAGAAAAAGAAGATGTGAAGAGGAAGAGAAAGTGGAAGAAAAAGAAGAACAAGAAGAACAAGAACAAGAAGAAGGAGAAGAAGAAGAAGGAAAAAGAAAAAGAGAAAGAAAAATAAACCGAGAATGAAAAAGTAAATTCATATTAAAAAAAAAAATGACATAGGAAGGAAATGATTTGGTCACATAGTGGTGGGTAAGTGGAACAGGCTCGGCGGTCCTGTGGTGAGGGCCAATATGATCGATGCCTTCAAGAAATTCATAGATTCATGGATACGGGAGATAGCTGGGGATAGGCTTACGGGAGTTGCCCAGTAGAGCCTTGCCAACCTCTTGCAGACGACTTATTTTCCTATGTTTTTAATAATTGTAATGAAGAACGGATGAGTAGAAGAAAAAATAGAGAAGGTAAAGGAAATAAAAAATGAAATAACTGAAAAGAAAACGAAGACAGGAAGACAGAAGAAATAAGGCTACAGAGTGAAAAGGAGGAGGAAAAGGAACAAGAAGAAGAAAAAGAGCTATATAAGAAAAGGAAAGATAAGTTAGAAATCAAGAAGGAAAAGGAAATAAAAATGAAAATAACTCAAAAGAAAAAGAAAACAGGAAAATGGAAGAAAAATACTATAGAATGAAAAGGAGGAGGAAAAGGAACAAGAAGAAGAAAAAGAGTGATATAAGAAAAGGAAAAATAAGTTAGAAATCAAGAAGGAAAAGGAAATAAAAATGAAAATAACTCAAAAGAAAACGAAGTAGGAAAATAGAAGAAAAATACTATTGAATGAAAAGGAGGAGGAAAAGGAACAAGAAGAAGAAAAAGAGTGATAAGAAAAGAAAAAATAAGTTAGAAATCAAGAAGGAAAATAAAATAAAAATGAAAATAACTCAAAAGAAAAAGAAAACAGGAAAATGGAAGAAAAATACTATAGAATGAAAAGGAGGAGGAAAAGGAACAAGAAGAAGAAAAAGAGTGATATAAGAAAAGGGAAAGATAAGTTAGAAGTTAGGTAAAAGATTAATGAGAAAAGTCACACTATGGGCGACACACACACACACACACACACACACACACACACACACACACACACACAGACAGAAGGAGACAAAATTGCTCGTAAAAGTTTTATATAGTAGAAGTTAGAGGGAAGACGTGATGGAGCTTTGTAGTATACTCTCTCTCTCTCTTCCTCCCCTATCTCGTTATCACCCAGATCAGGTCCACGACTCTTCCCCTGATCTTGGCTACCTCCAGATCGGTAAATAACATCATCGAGGAGTTTGGGAGTGAAGGAGGATAGGGAGAAGGAGGAGAACTACAAGAAGAAGAAAAAAGAGAAAGGGAGAAGAAGGGAAAAGGGAAAACGAAAAGAAATAATGAGACGTGAGTTGAAGGAGAAGAAAAGAAGAAAAATGAAAGAAGAGAGGAAAGAATGAGAGAGGAAAGGATAAAGGAAGAGGAAAAAGGGAAAAGAAATGAAAGAAGAAAGAAAGAATAAAAAAAAATGATAGAAGAGAGGAATGATTAAGGAATGGATAAAGAGGAAGACGAAAAAGGAAAGGAAATAAAAAAGAAGAAAATAAGAGTAAACGAGAGAAGAAAGAAATGCTGAAGGAAAATGAAAAGGGACTTGAACTGAAAAAAAATGGAATATGATAAACAAAAGAAGCGAGAAAAGCGAAAAAGAAAAAAAACAGAGAACGAACATAACAAAAGGAAGGCGAAAATAAAACCGTAAGGAAAGAAACAACGAAGATGAGAGAATAAAGAAAACGGAGGGAAGGGAAGACTGGATTAAAACGATAAAAAAAAGGGAGAGGAAGGAGAGAGGGAGGGAGGGAGGATGCAAAGGTAAGGGGGGAGGAGGGGGAGAGCCAAGGGTGATTAGAAGAGTTCGTCTCCATGTCAAAATAGAGTAAACCCTTCCCACGCCACGCCAGCCTCATCTCTACGGCTTGAGGACATAAGAGTAAGAATGCTTTGCCGCCCTCGACCTCGCACGAAATCGGATTCAGTGTCACCTGACCCACAAGACCTGCCCGAAGGAGGAGGAGAAGGAGGAATATTAATAGTAGGAGGAGGAGGACGAGGAAGAAGGGGAAGGAGAGAAAAAGAGGAGGATAAGGAGGAGGAGGAGGAGGAGGAAGAGGAAACATGGACTGGAAACATGAGGCCTAGGAAGAGGAAAAGGTAGAAAAAGAAGAAAAAAATACATTGAATAAGAAGAAGAGGAAGGAGAAGAGGAAGAAGGAAAAGAGGAAGGCGAAGAAGAAGAGAAAGAAGAAAAAGAAGAAAAGAGGAAGACGAAGAAGAAGCAAAAATAAATCGAATAAGAAGAAGAGGAAGGAGAAGAGGAAGAAGAAAAATAAGAAAAGGAAAAGACGAAGAATAAGAGAAGGAAGAAAAAGAAGAAAAGAGGAAGACGAAGAAGAAGAAAAAGAGGAAAAAGAAAATGGAAGAGGCGGAGCAGCGGGAGGAGGAGGGATAAGGAGAAAAAAGAGGATTTGGTGAAGGAGGAGTGGAAGAAAGAGGGAACGAGGAGGAGGAGGAGGAGGAAGAGGAGGAGAAGAATTGTAATTAGTAGAGTTTGAGTTTCTGTAACCAAAACTTGTTATTTTAGACTAACTTTGTGTGTGTTTACTTAAAGGTGGTTCAGTGAAGGTAAATTAAGTTAGTATAGGAAGACCAAAATAAGAGAACAGGGTAGAACTACTTCGAAAATAGCTTATGTGTATAGGGAGGGTCATGACAAGCTGAGTGCTCATTGCCATTTTTTTCCTAACAAGTAATCCGGGATGAGTTTAATGGGTTTAATGAGTTTAGGAGCAGTAAGTAGCGGGCTTTTTTTTCATTGGTTTTTTTTACGCCCTTGCACTGTCTCCTCTGCAGTAAAAAAATACGTTAAGGACAAGTGAATCACCAGGCCTGATGAGATACTGCCGCGGATCTTGAAGAAATGCAGCAAGGCTCTCAGTCATCCATTACCTGATAGATTCGAAACGTCAGTGAATTCTGGTTTTGTGCCTAGTTCACGGGAATGAAAGAATGTGACGCCGATTTTCAAAAACGTGAATACGTCACCTTACTCGTTACGGCTGTTTATCATTTATGTCGATGATTGGAACTCGGGAATAGGTTTTTTTTTTTTTACGTCGTTGCCTGTTGCGCCGGTAGGCATCTTCCTGGTGGGGCCTGATGGTCGGCCCAAGGCTTCTTCCAGGTGGGGCCTGATGGTCGGCCCAGCCCGTTCTGGCGCAGGCAAGTGTTTATAGTGGCGCCATCTTGCATTGGCTCATGCTGCCCCCCGGAACTCGTTCTTGATTCGCTTGGACGGCTTCCTCTAGAGTCCGGGTTGATGGGTGGTCTTCAGGACAGCATGTGGGTAGTTTTAAGCCACTCGGCGGTGACTGAAAAATCCGAGTGGTAGCGTGGGGATTCGAACCCGCGTCGTCCATCACGCGGTGAATGTGAGCCCAGTACGCTACCAGTTCGGCCACCGCCGAACAGACACCAGAAGACCTGGCGGCCTATGGCGAGGGTGTCTGTCTACTACCGCTATAATAATCTTCTCCCTTCATCTCCAATCTGTCTAGTTTTATAATTCCCCTAAAAATATGTTGTGGAGCAAAAGCGGTATAGATCTTTGCAACCCGGTCTTTGATTTTTAACCTCTATTATCTCAGTTATTTCCATTTGATTTATTTTCTAATTTTTAACATGGGAAATTCCTTATTTTAATCTCCACGACTCTTCCCCTGATCTTGGCTACATCCAGATCGGTAAATAATATCATCGAGGAGTCTGGGAGTGAAGGGACGGAGGAGGAGGAGGAGGAGGAGAGGGAGGAGGAGGAGAAATACAAGAAGAAGAAAAAAGAGAAAGGGAGAAGAAGAGAGAGGAGGATGACGAATTGGAATTACAAGGAAGACAAAATAGAGAGGGATAAGAGAAACTGAGGTGAAACATGTAGTGTGTAAAGACCAGGATTAGCTGGAGACATGGTGCCTCCAGGTGGTGTCCAATGAACGGCGAGTTTACACAAGCTATCTCCCGTGTGACCCCCAGCGCTGTAGAGGACGAATGACTGACCAACGCTGTAGTATAAGTAGTAGTAGTTGTAGTAGTAGTAGTAGTAGTAGTAGTAGTAGTAGTAGTATTTTTTTACAGCAAAGGAGACAGCACAAGGGCAAACAAAAAAGAAATAACAATAAAAAAAAAGCCCGCTATTCGCTGCTCCTGTAAAGAATCCGAAGAGGTGGCCGAGTTGTAGTAGAGGTGAAGAGTAGTAGTAGTAGTAGTAGTAGTAGTAGTAGGAGGAGGAGGAGGAAGAAAGAAGGAAAGATTAAGACAAAAAAAAAAAAAAAAAAAAAAGAAAAGTAATAGTAGAGGTGAAGAGTAGTAGTAGTAGTAGTAGTAGTAGTAGTAGTAGTAGTAGGAGGAGGAGGAGGAGGAAGAAAGAAGGAAAGATTAAGACAGGAAATAACCCCCCCCAAAAAAAATAAAAAAAACAGGAATGAAAAAAAAAGAAAAAGAAAGAAAAAAAAGAAAATAAAGAAAGGTGGTAGAGTAATAGTAGAGGTGAAGAGTAGTAGTAGTAGTAGTAGTAGTAGTAGTAGCAGTAGTAGTAGTGGTAGTAGCAATAGTAGTTGTTGTTTTTGTTTTGGCAGACACCATTCCTTACCAATATCATTCTGTGCAGACATTGACGTGGCATTCTACCTAACGTGACATTTTCCCATGTATGAAACCCGTCATGTGTGTGTGTACGTGTGTGTGTGTGTGTGTGTGTGTGTGTGTGTGTGTGTGTGTGTGTGTGTGTGTGACGCCTCAGCCCACGCAGTCGATGCAAGAGTGATGGAAAAAAATAATATATAAAAGGAAAGCAGAATAAAGTGGTTCTAAATATATCGATAGCTTTAGAATATTCGGTTTTAAATTCGAGTAAGGCGGAGAATATACCGTAACCATATTGGACTGTCGTAATATCAAGGAATAAAACGAAAAAAAAAGGCAATTCAGTAGTTCATATTGGATGCACTTTCCCTACAGTCATTACGTAATTTACTTTTTCGGCTTGAATATATTACTAATTTCTCTCTCTCTCGATATGACGTTACTAATGAAAACCATCAGCTGTTTCATTATTGGTCGGTACATCACCCACCACCTCAACCACCACCACTACCCTCACCATCACCACCATCACCGCTACTGCCATAACTCTTCCATAACCACCACCACCGCCACCACCATCACCACCACCATCACCACTACCCTCGCCATCACCACCACCACCCCCACTAATACCACCACCACCACCACCACCCTTCCCTGACCATCACCACCATCACCGCCACTGCCCTAACTCTTCCATAACCATCACCACTACTGCCCCGACCCAAATATCACCACCACCAACACCATTCCACCCCTCTCCATAAAGCCCCCACACACCACCAGTTCTCACCACCTCGCCAACATTCCCATGGCCACCACCACCACCACTACCATCATCACCACCTCCACCACCACCACCACCACGGCCATAGATATCGCTCCCACCTGTGTTGCTTCTGTTGGCACTTTTCAAACGGTTATGTAAAGGTTTTTGTATGTATATCATTTTTCATTTAAAGGTAAAATTTGCTCGTCCACTATTTTTCCCCGGTGGGTCTATCATGTATTCCATCGCGAGGTTATCGGTCTTTTTGGGGCTCTTTTTGCGCAGGTTTTCACGTTGGTCTTGTGGGCGGCCCTTCCCTGTTTGGTATCGCTCGACAGTTGTTGGAAATGTTGTTACGAAGTTATTTTAATCAGGCCACGTGTGTGATTCTCTCCCTCGATTCACGGATGTGTTTGATGTGTAATGTTTTTCAGTCTATATGTCAGTGTTTTTTTTGCTGCTTCACGATGCATTTTTTGCTCTCTCTCTCTCTCTCTCTCTCTCTCTCTCTCTCTCTCTCTCTCTCTCTTTTTTTCGACCTTTAGCCTACTAAACAGTCATCCAATGGAACCATTAAACACACTCATTTACAGGAAACACACACACACACACACACACACACACACACAAACACAAACACACCCTCATATAGGTTACTCGGTTAAAAGTCTGCTCTGCCATGTTTCACTGCCCGGCAAGTCGAGGTTCGAGCCCTGCTAAGGAAGAAATTTTTCCGCTGACAAAGGAGTAGATCGACAATAATGAGCCTTGCTCCTGTCGGGAGGGTACTTGCGGGCGATGACGAGTCCAGATCGTGGTCAGGCCGTGAGTGAATTACACACACACACACACACACACACACACACACACACACTTAATTATTTAAGTGATTAGTACGTGTGTGTGTGTGTGTGTGTGTGTGTGTGTGTGTTTGCGAGCGAGTGCGTGCGCGCGCGCGTGTGTGATATATGAGTGTTTGTGTAATGGCTCCATCGTGTGACTGATTGGTAGGGTAAAGGTCAAGAGAGAGAGAGAGAGAGAGAGAGAGAGAGAGAGAGAGAGAGAGAGAGAGAGAGAGAGAGAGAGAGAGAGAGAGAGAGAGAGAGGGTGAGATAGATGGACAGACAGACAGATTGTCCGAGCAAGCCAAGCGAAAATATTGTTTAACACACGAAGACAGATGATCTAGATTACACACACACACACACACACACACACACACACACACACACAGATTGCAGGCCGGACTAATGAAAGCCTTTGTGTCGCCTCGCTCGTAATAAACTTGTCGTCGTTGTGTTTCGTCTGAGTCGCGGCCAACAGCGGCATTATTCCATTACTGGCGGCGACGAGACTTCGAAGTAATGGAAGGGAAGGGAAAGGATAAGAAAGGGAAGGGAAGGAAAGGAATGGGAGAGTAAGAAGAGGGAAGGGAAGGGAAGGACAGGGAATGGAAGGAAAGCGAAGGGAAGGGAAGGGAAGGAAAGGAAGAAGAGGGAAGGGATGGGAAGGAAAGGGAATGGAAGGGAAGCGAAGGGAAGGGAAGGAAAGGAAGAAGAGGGAAGGGATGGGAAGGAAAGGGAATGGAAGGGAAGCGAAGGGAAGGGAAGGGAAGGAAAGGAAGAAGAGGGAAGGGATGGGAAGGAAAGGGAATGGAAGGGAAGCGAAGGGAAGGGAAGGGAAGGAAAGGAAGAAGAGGGAAGGGATGGGAAGGAAAGGGAAGGGAAGGGAAGGAAAGGAATGGGAGAGTAAGAATTAAGAGGGAGGGAATGGGAAGGAAAGGGAAATGGAAGGGAAGCAAATGGAAGGAAAGGGAATAGAGGGGAAACGAAGAGAAGGGAAGGAAAAAGTAAATGATGAGCATTGATATAAAGGAAAGGAGGAAAAGAATTATTAATGATGGGAGTGAAAAGTAGGAAATGAAATAGAGGTAAAAAGTAAAGGAAGATAAATGACGAGGAGGGGAAGTTAAGGGGAGAGGAGTAGGAGAAGTAGGAAGTGGAAGGAAAGGCGAAGTATGGGACAGGAAAAGTCAATGAAAATGGCGGGAAAAAGGGAAACATGAGTGGAAAGAAGGATGGAAAGGATAAAGGACAAAGAAGGGAAGGTCAGGAAAGGTAATGGCAGGATGAGAAAGAGAAGGATGTAGGACACGGAAAGGAAGGTCACGAAAGATGAGGGGAGGGTGAGGAAGGGGAAGGAAGGCCGACCCTGCCTCCTCCTCCTCGCGCCGGTGAGCAGTGCCTTTGGTGTTTAATTATCCTGCGTTATCGCGGAGCTTGATATGAAGAAGGTGAAGCCTCGTGTGAAGGCGCCGTGACACAGTTCATCTCAGTGCTAGACTTAATTAATTGGTGTCCCAGTAAGAGGAGTTAATTAATATTTAAGTCTGATGTTCAAAGGCTATTCTTATGTTTTTATTTACTGCACTACTATTGCAATCACTTCTGCTGCTGTTGCTGCTGCTGTTACTCCTACTACTACTACTACTACTACTACTACTACTACTACTATAAATATATACTACTATTACTACTACTACTGCTATTACTACTATTACTGCTATTACTACTACTACTTCTACCACTACTACCACCATAATAATGATTGTAACAATAGAAATAATACTAATAATGATAATTATAATAATAATAGTAATAATAGTAATAATAATAATAATAATAATAATAATAATAATAATAATAATAATAATAATAATAATAATAATAATAATAATAATAATAATAATAATAATAATAATTGTAATGCTTCATAGTAATGGTTGAAGTCTTAGATGTGATGTGATGGTGTACGAAGCTCCTGTTATAACAGTTCTCTTTACGAAAAAAAAGAAACTGGTACCGGTGAGTGAACGGTTACATCGCAGAGCGCGGAATCTATATTATTTCCCTGTGTTGTGCCGGTGTGGTGTCACCTGTCATCCCGTATCCTAAGACATCCCATCCTTAATTTCGCATCGCGGAACCCAATCTTTACTATCACAGAGTAACTAAGTGAAACATCTAAGTGTAAAAAGTACCAAGGAGGTCCTAAGAGGCGATGCAAAGCGGAACAGGTCACAAGAAGAAGAAGAGTGATTGTTGATATCCTAGTTATATACACACATACGTCACCATTTACTTTCCTAATAACATAAATAAACTTGGGTGGGACAGATCCCGACAACCAGTCGACAAAAGACACGATATGGACGGTAGGATGGGATGTATTTTTCGCACCGAACTGATTCCATATTGCTCACACGGAAACTACACATCATTCTCCCACTTATGAATCACTGGTTTACCTTGGTCTGCCTTCACACACCCGCCAGTCCAGCCGTACCTGCAAGAAAAGAGTAAGCATGTATTAATATTTCATCCCCGGACAGCGGTGCCAGATTGTCGTCCTCAGTCTATTACTTTTACCGATTTCCGACCCCCAAAACTGCCTCCTTCACCCCAACAGCTAGATTTATTAATAGTTACCGTCGAAATGGTTAATTACTGGTGTGTTTCTATTTTTTCGCATTAGCTGTGGGCCGGAAACTGAAAAATACGATGCTTGGAGTATCTGGACACCTCTCCTCCAGAAACTGACCTCTCTTTCGGCCACCTCTTTTGATTCTTTTTTGTAGGAGCAGCGAGTACCGGGCTTTTTTTTTATTATTTGTTTCCTTTTTTTGTGCCCTTGAGGTGTCTCCTTTGTTGTAAAAAATAAAAATAAAAAAGGTACGAGAGTTTGAGGCTTAAAAAATGATAAATACGTTGTGGTGAATACGATAATCTGGCACGCTGCTTGAGCTCCGCCACACAGCCAGCGCGTTCCTCGTCAGGGGCAGAGGTTAACGGGTCCACGCGCCCCGCCGGGAAAACAAAGAGATCCCCGGCATGTTTTGTTTCATCGCGCGTAATGAAACTTAAAAAGGGAAAAAGTGATGCTAATGATTTAATTAGAGAATTTAATAAGAGAGTTGTATATGAAGTTCATGTTGGATATTATTTAACTCCCGGAAAATTAAATGTCTGAGAGAAGTGTAAATATCAATCTCTCTCTCTCTCTCTCTCTCTCTCTCTCTCTCTCTCTGTGTGTGTGTGTGTGTGTGTGTGTGGGTGTGTGTGTGGGTGGGTGGGTGAGTCTGAGTGTGTGTGTGTGTGTGTGTGTGTGTGCCAGACAAACACACAACTAAGTGCGTCCTAAGCAATAAGGATTTAGTTCGGGCACGGACAGTTTTATGCTCGCGCAGGTGAATTAATTACTCGGCTTGGATGTCCGTTTCATGACTTGACTCTTGAAAACTAAAACCGCTATTGTATTTCACGCGTTGTGTATCAGGCAGGCTTCAAATGGTATGACTAGATGCAAGGTAATGCCCGGATATTTATTTAACATTTCAAACGGCTGCAGTTATGATGTGAATAATTTGTCCGTAGCACATAGCGGCACATCACTGCTGCCTTGTGGATCAACTACATCAGGGGTTCCCAACCTTTTTGTTCCTCTGTACCCCTTGGGCATTTGTATAGTTGTACCCTAAAAAATAAAAATAAAAAAAAAAAACGATGAAATTGTAATATTTATTATTATAATGAAATCTGTATGTAGACTGATGATATCATTAAATAACAGTTTACTTACTGAAAATGAAAAAATTAAAAAAAAAAAACAAAAAAAAAACAAAACAAAGATTGTTTTGCAATTGCAATTACAATGCAGACTACATTACCATGTATTGTACAGTCTCTCTTCAATGTACCCCTTGAAAAGTGCAAAGTACCCACTTGGTACATGTACCCCACATGTATCTGAACTACATTATATTATCTTAAAAGGGTAGGGGTAAACAGGGCAGCTCTTCTATATATACTTCTTTCCCTAGGAGCAGTGATTACCAGGCTTATTGGTCTACAGTTTTCCTTTTGCTGTAAAAAAATGTATTATATGAAGCACATCTTAGCTGCCTGATGGACCGCCTACTTTACGATGCGTTAAAAGAGTGACAGTAAGCATAATGGACACGTCATGGAAGTAAGGTAATGGAAAGGCCGGCCAGGGAGTGTGATGGTAGGGAGAGAGGTGGAGAGAAAGTGCGGGAAGGGACAAGACTGGCTGAAGGGTTCATGGCGGGGTTGATGACGGCAGAAGCAGGAGTGAGGCGACAGCTAATGGTGGCGAGGAGATGGTGAGGCAGGAGGAGGAGGGATGCCTTAAGGAAGATGGCAAGACGAGAGAAGGAAGTAGCGACTGTGAGTAGCGGGAAAGGTGGTGGAGGAGAGGACTAGGCAGATGCGGAAAAGGGATGCTGGGGTGAAGATGGAGAAGGAGGAGGAAGTATGAAGACAGAGTGATATTAGATGATGATGGAAAGGGTGAGGCCAACATTGGCACACTTTCTGACCCCGCCTACTGGGTATCTACTTTCTGTATATGGGTCTGGGTAACTGTTTCCGCTACCCTCCTTGTTAGTGTTTGTCTTATCAGATGTTTACGACTGTGCTGTTATGGTCATTTCTCTGTTTGTTCGTCTTCTGGGTCCCGACGAGGAAATAAAGCCTGCTGTGAAGGAGGAGAGAAAAGGGAAAGTGTTATATCGTTGTGGAAGATGACATGGAAAACGTGAGGCAAATGTAGTAGGCGGTATTCATAGTAAGGGGGAGAGAAAAAGAAAATCGATGGAAGAAAGGAGGAGGAACGTAGGTAGATAAATAAATGTAAAGGTATGAAAAAAATAGAACTATGCAGGAAGCTCGGTGTGGGATGATGCGTACTGGATGAAGGGAGAGGATACCAAAAAAACGGTAGAGGGAGAGATGGAACCTGAAAAAATACAAAAGGGTGAAATGGTTGATAGATATGAAGGGGAGTTGGGCATGAAGCAAAACCGAGGGATCTGAAGGTCACGTTATTGTTCAAGTTATTCGTATAGAGGGAAGTGATGGAGGGAGGAGAGTTGAAGTTGCAGGTCGAAGTTGAGTGTTGAAGGTAGAAAGTTGATGGTTGAAGTTGAAGGTAGAAATTGAAGCTTGAAATTGAACCTTGATTTTGAAGGTTGAAGATTGAAGTTGAAGGTTGAAGTTGTAGGTTAAGTTTAAGATTGAAGTTGAAGGTTGAAGACTTGAAGGTTGAAGTTTTAGATTGAAGTTGCAGGCTGAAGGTGAAGGTTAAATATGAAGGTTGAAGGTTTAAATGGAAGTTGAAAGTTGAAGTTGAAAGTTTGAAGTTAAAGGTTGAGATTGGAGTTGAAGGATGAAGGCTGGAGTTGCATATCAAGTTGAAGTTGAACGCTGAAGTTGAAGCTGAAATTGAAGAGTGAAGTAGAAAGTTGAAAGTTGAAAGTTGAAATCGAAGGTTTAAGTTGGAGGTTGAAGTTGCAGGCTTAAGTTGAAGATTGAAGTTAAGGGTTGAAGTTGAAGATTGAAGTTAAGGGTTGAAGTTGAAGATTGAAGTTAAAGGTTGAAGTTGAAGATTGAAGCTGAAGATTGAAATTGAAAGTTGAAGTTAAAGGTTGAAGTTAAAGGTTGAAGTTGAAGCTTGAAGTTGAAAGTTGAAGTTAAAGGTTGAAGTTTAAGGTTGAAGTCTTAGGCTGAAGTTGGAGCTTGAAGTTGAAGATTGAAATTGAATGCTGAAGTTGAAGTTGAAGTTGAAGGTTGTAGGTGAATGATTGATGATAGTGTGTACAGTGGGGGGAACGAAAGATAAAAAATTATAAAAAAGAGATGAAGCGAAGGAGAGTTACTACTTTTAATATAAAGAAATGTTACTGGTTGATTCAATGTGAAGTGCTGGAAGGAGAGAGGGAAGATTTGTGAGGAAGGGACACTGTGCTGGGTGACGAGGGACTGAGGAGCGTCGAGGGGACTGGAGATGAAGGAGATAGCGCACAGTGGCAGGCGACCTATAACCAACGAAGGGAAAACAACGGAGACGAAAGACCGAGGAAAAGTGAAAACGAAAACGAGGAAAAAAAATACTCCCACTTTTTCTTGAGACAGATAAAAAAAAATGGAGCAATGTTATGAGACGAATTTATCTGAGCGAACGAGGAAAATATGTAAATGAACTTAGAAATGAAATAAAAAAATATATATAAGCAACGTAAAGTAATATCCACAGCCAGTCAGGTGTTACTAAATAGTTTATTGTGTTTTGTTGGGAGCGAATATATAAAAATTAATGGGATTGTTGTTTTGACATGTTACTGTGGTGAGCGTTGCGGTGGTGGTGGTGGTGGTGGTGGTTGTAATGGTGGTGGTGGTGGTGGTGGTAATGGAGGTGGTGGTGTGGTGGTTTTGGTCCCGTGAGTGGTAGACTTTATAAATATTTGATCGAATGTGTGTGTGTGTGTGTGTGTGTGTGTGTGTGTGTGTGTGTGTGTGTGGGTGTGTGTGTGGGTGGGTGGGTGGGTGTGGGTGTTGGTGTGTGTGTGTGGGTGGGTGTGTGTGTGGGTGGGTGGGTGGGTGTGTGTGTGTGTGTGTGTGTGTGTGTGTGTGTGTGTGTGTGTGTGTGTGTGTGTGTGTGTGTGTGTGTGTGTGTGTGTGTGTGTGTGGGTGTGTTGGTGGGTGGGTGTGTTGGTGTGTGTGTGTGTGTGTGTGTGTGTGTGTGTGTGTGTGTGTGTGTGTGTGTGTGTGTGTGTGTGTGTGTGTGTGTGTATTTTGTTTATACATTCATCCTCTGCTCTTCTATCCCCGATTTTACAACCACCACCACCACCCTCCACGCAGCCTGGATAAATGTTTGTCTCTCATTTTTGTGAAATACACAGATTGGAAGGGAACAAATGTATTGGATACTTCGTTTTTTTTTTTTTTTATTCCTATTGGATAAAGAAACGAGAAATGTCGAATTGAGGACTTTTGTATTGGAAGGCCATTGCATTCTTATTCATCAAGAGCATTTTTTTTTCCTTGATATTGTTTACCTTTGTATTTTTATATTTGAGTTCCCAAATGTTTTGATATATAGCAATGTGTATTCGGAAGCAGGAGTAAGAATTATTTTGGGTTAGTCAACATATTCGGAAGGAAGAGTAAGAATTATTTTAAGTTAACCAACATATTCGGAGGGAAGAGTAAGAATTATTTTAAGTTAACCAACATATTCGGAAGGAAGAGTAAGAATTATTTTAAGTTAATCAACATATTCGGAGAGAAGAGTAAGAATTATTTTAAGGTAACCAACATATTCGGAAGGAAGAGTAAGAATTATTTTAAGTTAATCAACATATCAACTATTTTTAGTTAATCAACATATCTTTGTCGATGATCTTAACCCGGTAGCTGCGGGGATCATGTTTCTTAAAGGCCCCTCTAAGCGAATTAATGAGAAAAAATCATCACTCACGCAAACCACTTCATAATATATATCAACGCATTTGGGATCAGTTTATGCATCACCTGTTTTTGAGGGTTTATATCATGGAAGAAATTTGGCCCGTCGCTGGTACACGGTAAAGCCACA